>NC_143045.1:6690000-6990000 GCF_057628025.1 Oncorhynchus mykiss
ACAGATCTGGGTTTTTAGTTTCACTTGTACAGATCTGGGGTTTTTAGTTTCACTTGTACAGATCTGGGTTTTTTAGTTTCACTTGTACAGATCTGGGTTTTTAGTTTCACTTGTACAGATCTGGTGTTTTTAGTTTCACTTGTACAGATCTGGGGTTTTTAGTTTCACTTGTACTGATCTGGGGTTTTTAGTCTCACTTGTACAGATCTGGGGTTTTTAGTTTCACTTGTACTGATCTGGGGTTTTTAGTTTCACTTGTACAGATCTGGGGTTTTTAGTTTCACTTGTACTGATCTGGGGTTTTTAGTTTCACTTGTACAGATCTGGGGTTTTTAGTTTCACTTGTACAGATCTGGGGTTTTTAGTTTCACTTGTACAGATCTGGGTTTTTAGTTTCACTTGTACTGATCTGGGGTTTTTAGTTTCACTTGTACAGATCTGGGTTTTTAGTTTCACTTGTACAGATCTGGGGTTTTTAGTTTCACTTGTACTGATCTGGGGTTTTTAGTTTCACTTGTACAGATCTGGGTTTTTAGTTTCACTTGTACTGATCTGGGGTTTTTAGTTTCACTTGTACTGATCTGGGGTTTTTAGTTTCACTTGTACAGATCTGGGGTTT
Organism: Oncorhynchus mykiss; assembly: GCF_057628025.1. Taxonomy (NCBI): domain Eukaryota; kingdom Metazoa; phylum Chordata; class Actinopteri; order Salmoniformes; family Salmonidae; genus Oncorhynchus; species Oncorhynchus mykiss. The sequence goes on from NC_143045.1 coordinate 6,690,620, forward strand.
TTAGTTTCACTTGTACTGATCTGGGGTTTTTAGTTTCACTTGTACTGATCTGGGGTTTTTAGTTTCACTTGTACTGATCTGGGGTTTTTAGTTTCACTTGTACTGATCTGGGGTTTTTAGTTTCACTTGTACTGATCTGGGGTTTTTAGTTTCACTTGTACTGATCTGGGGTTTTTAGTTTCACTTGTACTGATCTGGGGTTTTTAGTTTCACTTGTACAGATCTGGGGTTTTTAGTTTCACTTGTACAGATCTGGGTTTTTAGTTTCACTTGTACAGATCTGGGGTTTTTAGTTTCACTTGTACAGATCTGGGGTTTTTAGTTTCACTTGTACAGATCTGGGGTTTTTAGTTTCACTTGTACAGATCTGGGGTTTTTAGTTTCACTTGTACAGATCTGGGGTTTTTAGTTTCACTTGTACAGATCTGGGGTTTTTAGTTTCACTTGTACTGATCTGGGTTTTTTAGTCTCACTTGTACTGATCTGGGGTTTTTAGTCTCACTTGTACAGATCTGGGGTTTTTAGTTTCACTTGTACAGATCTGGGGTTTTTAGTTTCACTTGTACAGATCTGGGGTTTTTAGTTTCACTTGTACAGATCTGGGGTTTTTAGTTTCACTTGTACTGATCTGGGGTTTTTAGTTTCACTTGTACAGATCTGGGTTTTTAGTTTCACTTGTACTGATCTGGGGTTTTTAGTTTCACTTGTACAGATCTGGGGTTTTTAGTTTCACTTGTACAGATCTGGGGGTTTTAGTTTCACTTGTACAGATCTGGGGTTTTTAGTTTCACTTGTACAGATCTGGGGTTTTTAGTTTCACTTGTACTGATCTGGGGTTTTTAGTTTCACTTGTACAGATCTGGGTTTTTTAGTTTCACTTGTACTGATCTGGGGTTTTTAGTTTCACTTGTACAGATCTGGGTTTTTAGTTTCACTTGTACAGATCTGGGTTTTTTAGTTTCACTTGTACTGATCTGGGTTTTTTAGTTTCACTTGTACAGATCTGGGGTTTTTAGTTTCACTTGTACAGATCTGGGGTTTTTAGTTTCACTTGTACAGATCTGGGTTTTTAGTTTCACTTGTACAGATCTGGGGTTTTTAGTTTCACTTGTACAGATCTGGGGTTTTTAGTTTCACTTGTACAGATCTGGGTTTTTTAGTTTCACTTGTACAGATCTGGGTTTTTAGTTTCACTTGTACAGATCTGGGTTTTTTAGTTTCACTTGTACAGATCTGGGTTTTTTAGTTTCACTTGTACAGATCTGGGGTTTTTAGTTTCACTTGTACAGATCTGGGGTTTTTAGTTTCACTTGTACAGATCTGGGGTTTTTAGTTTCACTTGTACAGATCTGGGGTTTTTAGTTTCACTTGTACAGATCTGGGGTTTTTAGTTTCACTTGTACAGATCTGGGGTTTTTAGTTTCACTTGTACAGATCTGGGGTTTTTAGTTTCACTTGTACAGATCTGGGTTTTTAGTTTCACTTGTACTGATCTGGGGTTTTTAGTTTCACTTGTACAGATCTGGGGTTTTTAGTTTCACTTGTACTGATCTGGGGTTTTTAGTTTCACTTGTACTGATCTGGGGTTTTTAGTTTCACTTGTACAGATCTGGGGTTTTTAGTTTCACTTGTACAGATCTGGGGTTTTTAGTTTCACTTGTACTGATCTGGGGTTTTTAGTTTCACTTGTACTGATCTGGGGTTTTTAGTTTCACTTGTACTGATCTGGGGTTTTTAGTTTCACTTGTACTGATCTGGGGTTTTTAGTTTCACTTGTACAGATCTGGGGTTTTTAGTTTCACTTGTACAGATCTGGGGTTTTTAGTTTCACTTGTACTGATCTGGGGTTTTTAGTTTCACTTGTACAGATCTGGGGTTTTTAGTTTCACTTGTACAGATCTGGGGTTTTTAGTTTCACTTGTACAGATCTGGGTTTTTTAGTTTCGTTTTATCTACAATATTTCAAGGTGCCCAGAAATAATATTAAAGACAGTAATCCATCTACTACACTTGAATAATGCACAGTAATAGCGATGCATTCAGCTTATTTTCGTTGTGTTCAAGAGCTGAATATTCTCCTAACAGTGTTTGATTGCTCAGTTGGTGAACTTGAATAAGTGAATAATAATTGTACCACTCTATCAACCAATTTTCTATAGGGTCATGGAGAAATGTTAAAACCCTTCAGGTAGTTTGTATATCATTCCTTTCTACATTTTTCAGGTAAAATAACATGTTCTTCTTTTACTTTGAAGACATTTCTATGGTTATATGTGTCTCCATAATGGCCTAAGTGAGCATGTGGACTGTTAATCTTCTCTAATAAGAATGATAAGATCATCTTAAAGATCTCTTAGATGGATTCTTTAGGAAAATAAGAAATAGTAGCTCCTTTAGGAACATGTAGCCTATCTTCCCAAACTGCCAGGGACAGGAAATACATGGATGCTCTGAACAATAGCAATAAGGGAAATGATGGAAAGGAAATGAATCTTCTCATTTGGGCTATTTTGTTTAATGGACATTATTGTGATAAACTATGTAATGAAACCCATCTGGGGAAAGCTTTGTTGATCAACCAAAGAAATTGATTTCGTAATAATTTCTGCAAATGAACAACTCAAAATGAGCTTGCTTCATTGTTCATAATAAAGTCAGGCCACCATTTGTAGGAATATCAGAGAGCACTTTGATATACGAAGCAGATGAAGAAGTGTGAGAGGATTTTAATCTTGTTGTTGGTGGAATTATCGCTCTTCTGCTAATGAGGTCAACATTTCAAAGCTAGTTTGTTGAAAATCGATGTCTACGACTTTCTCATCCTCCTGCATAGGAATTTAGATTTTAATAATGAACGTTTGCACCGTTCATGGATCTACACTTAGCTCCTCTCCTAATTTTCCCTGCCATGCGCTCATGGTCTTATTCACCCCAAAGATGTTTCACAGTCATTGCTGCCACACAATACTAATAGGCTACCTTGGATTTTACAGTGGCTTTAATAATTGATTGAATAAAATGGCGTTTTATTTAAGTGAAGAGCACTTTTTGTCCTGTCTGGTCCAGCGACGGTGGGTTTGTGCCCATAGGCGACGTTTGTTGTCGGTGATGTCTGGTGAGGACCTTCCTTTACAACAGGCCTACAAGTCCTCAGTCCAGCCTCTCTCAGCCTATTGCGGACTGTCTGAGCACTGATGGAGGGATTGTGCCTTCCTGGTGTAATTCGGGCAGTAGTTGTTGCCATCCTGTATCTGTCCCGCAGGTGTGATGTTCGGATGCACCGATCCTGTGCAGGTGTTGTTACACGTGGTCTGCCACGGCGAGGACGATCAGCTGTCCGCCCTATCAAATGAGGAGAGACAAACTTATCACAGCAGTCAGAGTTATACTTAAACTAAATCTTTAATAATAAGAGCTTTGCAATAGCAATGACTTTCAACGATTCACTATTTCTAATGATCCGTTGAGAGTGGCAAAACAAAAGTACAAAGGTCTTTTATAACCAGGATATACCCCTTACATAGAATGGTCACAAGGTTAAGCTTTGTATGAAATATATCTATAATACATAGCAGACAGCATCTGCTGTGTCAACAGTTTTCATTGTATAGACCAGTGTCTGGCTCTCCTACTCCAAACGGGAACCGTCTCTTCCTGGTACGGTATAGAACAGAAACAATAACTCATGTTCTCTGGAATGCTCTTTAGGTTTTATCACCCAAAGACATTGTTAATCTCCTCTGTCAGTGTTATCTCATAGAGGCCCATCGTCAGTAGAACACACACACAATAGTAAACAGAATACTCTATTCTGACGAATAAAACAACCATTAGAATGCAATACAAGCATTATCACCCGTCGTCCTGTAGCGCTGTCTTAGGAGTCTCACAGTACCGTCATTGCAATTTATTGCCCTGGCCACAACAGCAGTCCTCAAGCCTCCTTGCAACATGCCTAATGCACATTCATGCAGATGATCAGGGACACTGGGCATCTTTCTTTTGGTGTTTTTCAGAGTCAGTAGAAATCAAATCAAATCAAATCACATTCTATTTGTCACATACACATGGTTAGCAGATGTTAATGCGAATGTAGCGAAATGCTTGTGCTTCTAGTTCCGACAATGCAGTAATAACAAGTAATCTAATTAACAATTCCAAAACTACTCTCTTGTACACAGTGTAAGGGGATAAAGAATATGTACATAAGGATATATGAATGAGTGATGGTACAGAGCAGCATAGGCAAGATACAGTAGATGGTATCGAGTACAGTATATACATATGAGATGAGTATGTAAACAAAGTGGCATAGTTAAAGTGGCTAGTGATACATGTATTACATAAGAATACAGTTGATGATATAGAGTACAGTATATACGTATGCATATGAGATGAATAATGTAGGGTAAGTAACATTATATAAGGTAGCATTGTTTAAAGTGGCTAGTGATATATTTACATCATTTCCCATCAATTCCCATTATTAAAGTGGCTGGAGTTGAGTCAGTGTCAGTGTGTTGGCAGCAGCCACTCAATGTTAGTGGTGGCTGTTTAACAGTCTGATGGCCTTGAGATAGAAGCTGTTTTTCAGTCTCTCTGTCCCAGCTTTGATGCACCTGTACTGACCTCGCCTTCTGGATGATAGCGGGGTGAACAGGCAGTGGCTCGGGTGGTTGATGTCCTTGATGATCTTCATGGCCTTCCTGTGACATCGGGTGGTGTAGGTGTCCTGGAGGGCAGGTAGTTTGCCCCCGGTGATGCGTTGTGCAGACCTCACTACCCTCTGGAGAGCCTTACGGTTGAGGGCGGAGCAGTTGCCGTACCAGGCGGTGATACAGCCCGACAGGATGCTCTCGATTGTGCATCTGTAGAAGTTTGTGAGTGCTTTTGGTGACAAGCCGAATTTCTTCAGCCTCCTGAGGTTGAAGAGGCGCTGCTGCGCCTTCTTCACAATGCTGTCTGTGTGAGTGGACCAATTCAGTTTGTCTGTGATGTGTATGCCGAGGAACTTAAAACTTGCAACCCTCTCCACTACTGTTCCATCGATGTGGATAGGGGGGTGTTCCCTCTGCTGTTTCCTGAAGTCCACAATCATCTCCTTAGTTTTGTTGACGTTGAGTGTGAGGTTATTTTCCTGACACCACACTCCGAGGGCCCTCACCTCCTCCCTGTAGGCCGTCTTGTCGTTGTTGGTAATCAAGCCTACCACTGTTGTGTCGTCCGCAAACTTGATGATTGTGTTGGAGGCGTGCGTGGCCACACAGTCGTGGGTGAACAGGGAGTACAGGAGAGGGCTCAGAACAAACCCTTGTGGGGCCCCAGTGTTGAGGATCAGCGGGGGGGGAGATGTTGTTGCCTACCCTCACCACCTGGGGGCGGCCCGTCAGGAAGTCCAGTACCCAGTTGCACAGGGCGGGGTCGAGACCCAGGGTCTCGAGCTTGATGACGAGCTTAGAGGGTACTATGGTGTTGAATGCCGAGCTGTAGTCGATGAACAGCATTCTCACATAGGTATTCCTCTTGTCCAGATGGGTTAGAGCAGTGTGCAGTGTGGTTGAGATTGCATCGTCTGTGGACCTATTTGGGCGGTAAGCAAATTAGAGTGGGTCTAGGGTGTCAGGTAGGGTGGAGGTGATATGGTCCTTGACTAGTCTCTCAAAGCACTTCATGATGACGGAAGTGAGTGCTACGGGGCGGTAGTCGTTTAGCTCAGTTACCTTAGCTTTCTTGGGAACAGGAACAATGGTGGCCCTCTTGAAGCATGTGGGAACAGCAGACTGGTATAGGGATTGATTGAATATGTCCGTAAACACACCGGCCAGCTGGTCTGCGCATGCTCTGAGGGCGCGGCTGGGGAAGCCGTCTGGGCCTGCAGCCTTGCGAGGGTTAACACGTTTAAATGTCTTACTCACCTCGGCTGCAGTGAAGGAGAGACCGGCATGTTTTCGTTGCAGGCCGTGTCAGTGGCACTGTATTGTCCTCAAAGCGGGCAAAAAAGTTATTTAGTCTGCCTGGGAGCAGGACATCCTGGTCCGTGACTGGGCTGGATTTCTTCATGTAGTCCGTGATTGACTGTAGACCCTGCCACATGGGAACGACATCTTCAACACACGTTCTAATGAACTCGCACACCGAATCAGCGTATTCGTCAATGTTGTTGTCTGACGCAATACGAAACATGTCCCAGTCCACGTGATGGAAGCAGTCTTGGAGTGTGGAGTCAGCTTGGTCGGACCAGCGTTGGACAGACCTCAGCATGGGAGCCTCTTGTTTTAGTTTCTGTCTGTAGGCAGGGATCAACAAAATGGAGTCGTGGTCAGCTTTTCCGAAACGGGGGCGGGGCAGGGCCTTATATGCGTCGCGGAAGTTAGAGAAAGACCTCTTTAGTGTCCTAAGTTTTCATAACTGTGACCTTAATTTTCTACCATCTGTAAGCTGTTAGTGTCTTAACGACCGTTCCACAGGTGCATGTTCATTAATTGTTTATGGTTCATTGAACAAGCATGAGAAACAGGGTTTAAACCCTTTACAATGTAGATCTGTGAAGTTATTTGGATTTTTAACCATTTTCTTTGAAAGACAGGGTCTTGAAAAAGGGACGTTTATTTTTTTGCTGAGCTTATATTCTCACTATTGTTATTTTACTGCTGCTCTTTAATTACTTATTATTTTTATTTCTTATTCTTATCCATGTTTTTTAAAACTGCATTCTTGGTTAGGGGCTTGTACTGTTAGTAGGCATTTCACTGTAAGGTTGTTGTTGTTGTTGTATTTGGCGCATGTGACTAATAACATTTGATTTGATGATTCTTCCAAAGTTGAACATGATGCCTTGCTCCTGGCCCATGTCCAGCTCCAGCTTAGTCAATAGTTAAGCCAGATGGGTAAAACATGTACTGCAGTTGTCAGGTCAGGTGGGAATTGATGAACACATCATTAATCACCCGCCTCCCACTGTTCACATATTTAAATAAGGTTTCATCTTTAAACCGTTGAATCAATTTGAGAAACCATCGAGACACTCATTTATCAAGATAGAATGCCCTTTTTGCCAGAATGCTGTACACTGTTTCCCAATTGTTTAACCCGATTCAGGAAACTAGGCATATGTCACGATTTCACAGGAGAACTCTTGGGAGGTAAAAAATGTTTTTTCATCAAAATTCGTTTTTTTGGGCAGAAATCTCTTCTCGAACATGTGAACTTTCATGTGCCTCAATGTCAAACTTTTATGCCATCTGTAAATACGAATAAAATTGTTACATTTACGAGCCTAGTTGGTTTAGCCACAGAAAAAGTGAGTAACCTTCCTTGGATTGGTCTGCCATATTGCATGCATTTGTCTATTGGAGATGGTCAGTATGTCTAGGTAATCATGTCAAATGCTGCTTTTAAAAAAAATGTATTGTGCAGTAAAACTCCATAAACCTAATGTGAAGTTAAAGTGTACTGTTAGCTGGCTAATGTTAGCTGGTTGGCTCGCTAGCTAACGTTATGTGTATGCTCTCCATTTTCTGGAGGACCGAGTTTTGAAATCAGTGGAATTTGAGTATGATAGCTAAGGAGATGGAGAAAACACCAGTTTGGATTACATCGTCAAACTAACGGCAACCATGCATGGCATCAGACAGGAGACGCATCCAACCATGATGTTTACTGGTAAGATAGTGTAGCTAGCTACATTTTCAGATATTACAAGTGTCTAATTTTGACAGAAAGTGGTTTCATTTAGTTGGTTACCTGCACATTCATGTAGGGTAGTAACGTCATGAGTTGTGATTAAAGTCCATTGTTTAGCTAGCTAGCTACATGTTTTAACAAAAGATTCCATGCAAGTATCCATTTCAATAGAATGTCACTGCAACTGTTGATAGACGTAGTAGCTGGTAAATTCACTCTGGCTATCTACGATTTCATACCACGGGTAAGATAGTCTAGCTAGCTACATTTTCAGATATTACACATTTCTAATTTCTACTAAATGGTTTCATTTCAAGTGCACTGTTAGCTAGCTAACGTTAGCTGGCTGGGTCGCTAGCTAACATTGTGTATGATCTTATTCTTTGTATCACAGACACATTTGCTTGACTAGTTATAGCAATATAACCTGGTTGGCTAGCTACCTGCAGATTCATGCAGGGTAGGAACGTCATGAGTTGTGTTTATGGACCATTGTTTAGCTAGCTAGCTAATACATTCTTAACAAAAGACTCCACTCTAATGTTGATAGTCTTTTCATTTCAAGTTAGTGTACTCTTAGCTAGCTAACGTTAGCTGGCTGGCTCACTAACTGACGTTACATCATGCGTTGGGATTCATTGTTTACCTAGCTAGCTATCTAGCTACATTTCTTAACAAAAGACTAGTCTGCCAGAGTGCAGAATAACTGATGCATTTTTAAACGTTCAACACCTGTTGAATATGTGAGTAAATGGTCAGAGTGGGGTGTTCTCTCATTATGTGTCTGGAAGTAGCTAGCCAATGTTAGCCAGTTAGCTTGGGTGCTTGACTGTTGTTGTGAGGTCAGAACTTTCGGAACAACCCTATTATAGGCCAGAGCGTCCAGTGTGCGCTCTGAATGCGAAACACTCTGAATTTACGAATGAACAATCTGACAGCACAGTTACCAACACTCTGGCTAACATAACAGCCTAACAATCTCTGCTAGGATGAGTAATATTCAGTGAGCTGTTCTCTCGCTCTTAGATGTCTGGAAGTAGCTGGGAAGTTAGTACAGACACCACAGATCCACCCTTAAAGAGATGGGTGGGGCTAAGGCTTAAAGGTGTGTGAACACTGCTGAATTAGTGAAGACAAAGAGGGGCTCTCCAATATTAGTACCAAAACATTGAAAGACGGTTCTCTCAAAAGTGAGTTTTCCAGCTTAAGCAGAATTACTTTCCCATTGTTTCCTCAAATGCCGTGTATGATATACCCTTTTTTAGCTCTGAGTCTCTACTTTTATCCAATGTAAACAACATAACTTAAAATTTAAGACCGAATCCAGGTGGTGAGTCACGTATGTCCTTCATCTTCTCTGAGTCTATGGCACATTCTAGCCACCTACAACACTTATTGAGGCAAATGGCTGTCAAGTTTGCAATTCCTCACTCTCTACACTACAAGGGGAATCTATTACACTGTCCCGAGGACAAATTTGTCTGCCACTCTAATATACATCAATGCGATTTTCAATAGTGCTGAAGTAAGGTGCTAAGGTATGTGTCCCTTTCTAACATGATGCAACAACTGTAATGTACATCTCCCAGCACCTCCCATGACTTTCCTCTCTATCTTGGCTATCAGGAAAATATGGTTATATTTGACTCACTCACAAGGATGTCCACTTCTGTCGGTCTATGGCCATCTTTTCCACCATACCCTAGCTCTGCTGATGTTGCTGGACTCTATGGTCTATGGACTAAGTATGCAAAAGTAAGAAAGCGAACAGTGTCAGGCAAAGTATCACGTCTGGAGACACTGGTTGACTATGCATGTGGATCTATGAGAATAGAGGCTCTGAGGCAGTGGAGGGCAGGGTTGGGCTAGATCGGAATATAATTGCCTCTGACTATTCCCTATAAATTATGTCTGTACTGTGTTGTGGTGTCAACAAATTGCATATCTCCTTTCACTGGATATATTCAAAGGTTTTAAAAATGATCAGAAATAAACAATACAATGCAGAAGGGTCAATTACCAATTAGCAACTCCCATGGAGAAGAAAGTGGCGTTCTCCGAACGTTCAGTCAGGAAAAAGACTCTCGTAATCAAATCAAATTGTATTTGTCACATACACATGTTTAGCAGATGTTATTGCAGTTGTAGCAAAATGCTTGCGCTTCAAGTTACGACAGTGCAGCAATATCTAACAATTTCACAACAAATACCTAATACACACAAATCTAAGTAAAGGAATGGAATTAATAATATATAAATATATACACAAGCAATGTCAGAGCGGCATAGACTAAGAAATAGTAGATAGTATAGAATACAGTATATACATATGCCATGAGTAATGCAAGATATGTAAACATTATTAAAGTGACATTATTAAAGTGGCCAATGATTTGAAGTCTGTGTATGTAGGCTGCAGCCTCGCTGTGTTAGTGATGGCTATTTAACAGTCTGATGGCCTTGAGATAGAAGTTGTTTTTCAGTCTCTCGGTCCCAGCTTTGATGCACCTGTACTGACCTCGCCTTCTGGATGATAGTGGGATGAACAGGCAGTGACTTGGTTGGTTGTTGTCCTTGATGATCTTTTTGGACTTCCTGTGACATAAGGTGCTGTAGGTGTCCAGGAGGGCAGGAAGTTTGCCCCCGGTGATGCGTTGTGCAGACCACACCACCCGCTGGAGAGCCCTGCAGTTGTGGGTGGTGGAGTTGCCGTAGCAGGCGGTGATACAGCCCGACAGGATGCTCTCAAATGTGCATCTATAAAAGTTTGTGAGGGTTTTAAGTGACAAGGCAAATTTCTTCAGTCTCCTGAGGTTGAAGAGGCGCTGTTGCACCTTCTTCACCACACTGTCCGTGTATTGCGTTGCCCATGTTTACTCCAATGCTTCCTACAGCTGTGTCAAGTTGGCTGGATGTCCTTTGGGTGGTGGACCATTCTTGATACACACGGTAAACTGTTGAGCATGAAAACCCAGCAGCGCTGCAGTTCTTGACACAAACCGGTGCGTCTGGCATGTACTACCATACCACATTCAAAGGCACTGAGATAGTTTGTCTTACCCATTCACCCCCTGAATGGCAAACATACACAATCCATGTCTCAATTGTCTCAAGGCTTGTCTCCTCCCCTTCATCTACACTGATTTGAAGTGGATTTAACAAGTGACATCAATAAGGGATCATAGCTTTCACATGGATTCACCTGGTCAGTCTATGTCATGGAAAGAGCAGGTGTTCATAAATGTTCTGTACACTCAGTGTATATGACTCTGGGTTGGGATATCCAACCACTCAGCTGTGCATCTACAGTAAAGAAACAGTTGCTCACTTGCAAAAACAGTTGCATTGGATCGCTCAGCCTCAGCCTCTGCTCTGAGAAGCTTCCTGTTGTCAGTTGCATCAGTCACATGCCAGCCCTGCCTGACGAAACCTTCTAGAGTTTAGACAAATGCCTCTCTGTGTCACTGACAAAAAGCAGCGAGCTGAAGAACAGCGTTCTAGTCTTTAATTAAAACCACTCAGTGGAACAATATTGTCTTCTACAATGAGACATTGTGGCTACAATGAGACATTGTGGCTCTGTAATGACCATCTTAGAAAACACAACTTTTGCCATCAAACAAGGAGTTATTAAAACACGGAACTTGGGTAAATGTGTATTGGTGCATGGTGCATTAGAGGAATGCGGAAGTGAACGAGAAGCGATCTGAGAGTGCTGCGTCCGTATGTGTGTGTGTCTGCGTCCATGTCTGAGCCGTGCGTGTGCGTGTGTGTATATACACGGCCTGCGAGAAAGTTTAAAGGTGTGGCCTATTCCCAGTTAAAAGGCATTGTAATAGAACTGCAGATTACCAAAGGGGCATGGAGGGCGCAGGATCAGTTTTCGATCCAAGCCGACCTTCAGTCCTGACTCCAAGCTTTCACTCCCTCTTTCTCTCTCCAGTAAATCCTCCACTCCCTCTCTCCACTCGAGTGGCTAAGGCCTAACAGCAAGAGCACATCCAATCCTCCTGGATCCTCTGGGTCAGAGGGGCTTCCCACTGCCATCAGAGCAGCTAAGCTTCTCACCGTCCTCAGAGGCTGCTGCAAAGCATGGGCCTTTATACTGAAACATCCGGAGCCTCTGACCCACATGGCACAGACACAACATTATTAGATTGGAACACAGAATTTGAGTGGCGCGCGGTTTGCCTCTAAGTTATGAGTATCTGGCTGCACTCAGAGATCTGACTCTGAGGTCTCTCATATAGAAACCAATACTGTAGATGAGTGGAGGTCGGTGCTGTTTTTTAATGAACATGGTCTTATTTCTATTACAGCATATTGGATGATTGTCATTCTTAATCCATTCACCCGGCTCAATGTAACATCGATAGGTTTAGGCTACGACACATTACACTCAATTTTCCCCTATTCCCACCATGAGGTGGCTACAACCTAGCCTATGAATGAAAAATGAAACTGTAGTTGCACAGGTCAAAATAACAATTTGACTAATCAAGGTGACGGACAGTGACACATTTAATACTACCTTGCACACTCATGCCTGCATCTAGCTGATCTAGGGTGTAATCATTAGTCCAACAGTTGCAAATTTGATTTTCTATTCCCCGTTTCGTTCTATTTGCTTCTGTTTAAGAAACATTTTTCCAACAGAATCGGCTGAATGAATACACACCCCTGATCACAGGCAAACACAGTTCTCTTTGCTCGTTGTATTCTTTCTCGCAACTACGCGCTCTCCTCCTCTCACCTTTTTCCTTCATTTTTGGACTTCAGTGCACACCACATCAGCTGTCTGTTACCGGGCAAGAAAAAAAATCCAAGCCAAACCTTCATATCATAACCGCTACACACAGCCTACATCATTGTCACCATATTAGCTAACGTCATAGTCAATATAGCTACTAAAACTAACATGTTAGTAAACCCGCTACATTCATGCAGTACAGAGTACAGTCAGAAAGGAGTTTAGCACTTACACCGGCGGGCCCCAATGGCAATAAATTAATAAAACCAAAAGCTTACCTTGATTTGGAAGAGTTACAGTGTTGGATTGCCATAGCCAGCTAGCTAACAAAGAATTCCTCTCTGTTTGACTCAGGTGTTTGAGTAGGCTAAACTAGCTAGCTGCATTTGCTAAGTAAGTGAAATATACAGTGCCTTGCGAAAGTATTCGGCCCCCTTGAGTTAATACTTTGTAGCGCCACCTGTATTTGGCTCCATCCATCTCCCCATCAATTTTAACCATCTTCCCTGTCCCTGCTGAAGAAAAGCAGGCCCAAACCATGATGCTGCCACCACCATGTTTGACAGTGGGGATGGTGTGTTCAGCTGTGTTGCTTTTACGCCAAACATAACGTTTTGCATTGTTGCCAAAAAGTTCAATTTTGGTTTCATCTGACCAGAGCACCTTCTTCCACATGTTTGGTGTGTCTCCCAGGTGGCTTGTGGCAAACTTTAAACGACACTTTTTATGGATATCTTTAAGAAATGGCTTTCTTCTTGCCACTCTTCCATAAAGGCCAGATTTGTGCAATATACGACTGATTGTTGTCCAATGGACAGAGTCTCCCACCTCAGCTGTAGATCTCTGCAGTTCATCCAGAGTGATCATGGGCCTCTTGGCTGCATCTCTGATCAGTCTTCTCCTTGTATGAGCTGAAAGTTTAGAGGGACGGCCAGGTCTTGGTAGATTTGCAGTGGTCTGATACTCCTTCCATTTCAATATTATCGCTTGCACAGTGCTCCTTGGGATGTTTAAAGCTTGGGAAATATTTTTGTATCCAAATCCGGCTTTAAACTTCTTCACAACAGTATCTCGGACCTGCCTGGTGTGTTCCTTGTTCTTCATGATGCTCTCTGCGCTTTTAACGGACCTCTGAGACTATCACAGTGCAGGTGCATTTATACGGAAACTTGATTACACACAGGTGGATTGTATTTATCATCATTAGTCATTTAGGTCAACATTGGATCATTCAGAGATCCTCACTGAACTTCTGGAGAGTTTGCTGCACTGAAAGTAAAGGGGCTGAATAATTTTGCACGCCCAATTTTTCAGTTTTTGATTTGTCAAAAAAGTTTGAAATATCCAATAAATGTCGTTCCACTTCATGATTGTGTCCCACTTGTTGTTGATTCTTCACAAAAAAATACAGTTTTATATCTTTATGTTTGAAGCCTGAAATGTGGCAAAAGGTCGCAAAGTTCAAGGGGGCCGAATACTTTCGCAAGGCACTGTATATACTGTATAGTCCTTTTTACATTAGCAGATGTCAGAAAGGGCTATACAGAAACCCAGCCTAAAACTGGGATTATAAGTGTGCATGTTCATTAAGGCCAGATTGTTCTTCAAGATGTTTAGTGCATAGATGACCAGCAGGGTCAAATAATAATCACAGTGGTTATAGAGTGGCAACAGGTCAGTACCTCAAGAGTAAATATCAATTGGCTTTTCATAGGCAAGCATCCAGAGGTCAAGACAGCAGGTGCGGTAGAGAGAGAGAAAGTTGAGCAGGTCTGGGACAAGGTAGGACATCCGGTGAACAGGTCTGGGTTCCACAGCCGCAGGTGGACTGGGGACAGCCAGGAGTCCTCAGGCGAGGTAGTCCTGAGGCATGGTAGTGGGGCTCAGGTCCTCAACGAGGGGAGGGAGATAGGGAGAGAGAGAATTAGAGGGAGCTTGCTTAAATTCACACAGGACACCAGATAAGACAGGAGAATTACACCAGATATATCAGACTGACCCTAGCCCCCTGGCACATAGACGATTGCAGCATACATACTGCAGGCTGAGACAGGGGGAAGTCGAGGGGACCCTGTGGCCCCGTCCGACGATATCCCCGGACAGGGCCAAACAGTACCACACCACTAGAGGAATATCAACAGACTACCAACTTACTACCCTGAGACAAGGCTGAGTATAGCCCATGAAGATCTCCTCCACCACATGAGCCCAAGGAGGGCACAAAATCGGAGATCTGTGGGAGACCTTGTAGGAGATCTGTCGACATGCCTTTGATCAGGGCGTTGACCCTGGTTGGTTCTGTGGGTCGCTCTGGATGGAAGTCTGTTAGATGACTGAATGTAATGTAAATATTGAGTGGCTTCACTGCAAGTAGATTAAATCAAATAAAAATCAAATTTATTTATATAGCCCTTCGTACATCAGCTGATATATCAAAGTGCTGTACAGAAACCCAGCCTAAAACCCCAAACAGCAAGCAATGCAGGTGTAGAAGCACGGTGGCTAGGAAAAACTCCCTAGAAAGGCCAAAACCTAGGAAGAAACCTAGAAAGGAACCAGGCTATGTGGGGTGGCCAGTCCTCTTCTGGCTGTGCAGGGTGGAGATTATAACAGAACATGGCCAAGATGTTCAAATATTCATAAATGACCAACATGGTTGAATAATAATAAGGCAGAACAGTTGAAACTGGAGCAGCAGCACGGTCAGGTGGACTGGGGACAGCAAGGAGTCATCATGTCAGGTAGTCCTGGGGCATGGTCCTAGGGCTCAGGTCCTCCGAGAGAGAGAAAGAAAGAGAGAAGGAGAGAATTAGAGAACGCACACTTAGATTCACACAGGGCACCGAATAGGACAGGAGAAGTACTCCAGATATAACAAACTGACCCTAGCCCCCAACACATAAACTACTGCAGCATAAATACTGGAGGCTGAGACAGGAGGGGTCAGGAGACACTGTGGCCCCATCCGAGGACACCCCCAGACAGGGCCAAACAGGAAGGATATAACCTTAGTATTAGTATGTTTTTAATATTTTAAAAAGATATGAGATTTTTTTTTAAGTATGTGAAAGTAAAAATAAAAATACAATGACAAATATAGCTAGTTCTCTTTCACTCTTGCTTCTCCTACATTTTTTAATAAATGCTTTTGTTCAAAACTGTTTAACTATTGTCTTTCTCTCTCTTTGAGTCAACTACTGGCCACATGTTATGCAGTCCTTTTAGCTTACGCTTTCAGTACGAGATTCATTCTCGGATCCTTTGATTTAGTTGGACAACATGTCAGTTCATGCTGCAAGAGCTCTGATAGGTTGGAGGAAGTTGGAGGAAGTTGTTATAATTACTGAGTAAGTCTATGGAAGGAGGTGAGAACCATGTATTGAGTCAATATACCCAGAGGAAGACGGAAACTGGCTGTCTTCCGGCTACACCATGGTGCTACCCAACAGAGTGCTTTTGAGGCTTCTGTAGACTTTCATAGCAAAACTGTGTTTTAATCCATTATTTGGTCAAATTCACTGAGGAGGATGGTTCTCCCCTTCTTCCTCTGAGGAGCCTTCACTGCTGTAGATAGGGCTGACTTTATGACTGAGTACCTTGACATACTAAATAGTTCAGGTGCATCATTGTAATATATGAGACTTTCACATATACTGGTAGCAAAGGACATGATTCTATATTATGCTAATAATTCACATTTAGTTGGGGATCTTGGCAGAAATATATGCAATAAAACTCCAGTGGGACTAGAAAAGTCCTGCACCAGTATTGGATATTTGTGCTGAGGCAAAAAAAATAATAATCCTGTGTTTAACTGTAAGTTAAATTACCCAAGAGTGTTGTTACAATGCCTTGTTACAATGTATATGCTCCATAAATTATTTCATTTGGAACCCTACCAAAAAAGAGAAACTCTGAATAAATATTATTTGCCTCCACTAACATCATTCAATGCATAGTAAGGGTTGACAGGTTAAAGGTCAAATATCTTGGGAAACAAGAACCAATTATTTAACTTCATATACAAAGGACAACAGAGCTATAAGATTTCCCATTGCTCCTGCATTACTTTGCAACTTGGCCTCGCAAACCAAACATCCTCCACTAGCACTATAGAACTATGCCAAACTCATCCACCCACTGTGGCAGGACAGAGTTGCATGGATATGGCGTGGTAGGAGGAACCATCCAAGACGTCATCGGTTTTCTGCTAACCTCCATTTAACGTCTGAAAAAAAACTCTTTACTTCTAAGGCTAGGCCCCTTTTTTCTCAATTTCCGCCTGAATGACGTGCCCAAAGTAAACTGCCTGTATCTCAGTCCCTGAAGCCATGATATGCATATAATTGGTACCATTGGAAAGAAAAAACTTTGATGTTCATTATTTTAAACATAAAATAATGTAGGAGAATATAACACAATAGATACAAGAAAAAACTGATTATTTTTTTTGAGAGACCATCCTCTCAGAAACGCAAGAGAAAGGTAATGTTGTAAAAAAACTCCCTGGATGCAATTCCCATGCATCCAGCAGTCTATGTTCAAGGTTTCAGGCTTGTAAATTCAAAAATGAATAAGAAATAACAGTTTTAGTAGAAGGACACAGTCTTGGATATCCATGTTTCCAATTGAAAATACTTTTTCCGAAATAAATATTATTTGATTACATTTTAGGGCATCTGAGGAGTAAATAGAAACATATTTTGACTTGTTGAAACAAAGTTTTGGGGTAGATATTAGGATTCCTTTATCTGCAAGTTGAACGAGTGGATTACTGAAATCGATGGCGCCAACTAAACTGACTTTTTGGGATATGAAGAAGGATTTTATCTAACAACATGTTATAGCTGGGACCCTTTAAATGACAAATCAGAGGAAGATTTTCAAAAATAAGTGAATATTTAATCTTTATATGTGAATGTGTGAAACCTGTGCCGGGGGAAAAATATTTTGATGTGGGGCGCCGTCCTCAAACAATCGCATGGCATGTTTTTGCTGTAAAAGTTAATGTAAATCGGACAGTAGAGTTAGATTAACAATAATTTAAGCTTTAAGCCGATATAAGACACTTATGTACCTAAATGTTTAAAATACATAGAATTTATTTGATTTGCTCGCCCTCCAACCTCACCGGAAGTTGCCCCGCTAGTGGGACACCGATCCTTATTAACTCTGCCTTGTCACTGCAAAGTGAGCCGTCGTCCCCCTCACTTTCACTCTTATTTTGTTCACCCTTCTCACCTCATGAGAGTGTGGGTCCTTTAAAAGACGGACTCAATTTTGCTGTGGCTATGGAGAGAAATCCCACTCAGGCATGTGGGCGTTTGGGTTTCCAAATATATATTAAACACAGAAAATATCAGGCTAGTCAGAAGGCCTAGTCAAGATACCAAGTCAGCTTTGTTTCAATGTGGCTGGGTGTAAATATTGGGGAGTTGACACTTTAACTTTGTCAGCAGTTCGGTTTTGGCTCTGTTACCCACCTTAACCCTCTCTAGAGTCAGATTTCACTTAGAAAGTGAACACTGAGCGCTCCAGTCACACAGACACATGCAATTTTCCAGGCAAACCTGCTCCCATTCATGTGCTGATACAGTCCGTACACCCTGGCAGTCAGAGAAAGAGAGAGGAGATTAGTGAACCGTATCTGCGGACTGCATAATTAACCATCATCTCTACTGTAATACTTTCTTTATCGCCCTGCTCCTTAGCACTTCTTTTAAGCAGTGGTTTTGAAACGTGAAGTGTGTCTGGCTTCTTAATTTCAGGACGAGGAATCAAGAGAAAAGTCCAATATAAAATGGATGAGGTTACAACTGTGCTTTTCACTGTAGTTCATTCTAAAGAATTGTGTTAAACCATAGTTCAGGTTTGCTGTGTTCCTAAGTGAGGTGACATTCTACTTTCAGCCAGCCTTATAAATCATAAGAAGTGTAACGTAGGTAGTGTTTCAATTCACAGCAGTACAAGTTCATTATAGTATATTGACCCAATGGAGGGCTAGCTAATGGGGTCTCAACTGGGAGATGCAAATAGTGTATAATTAACCACACAAAGTGATGTGATTTAACATTAGCTAACCGGTAGTACTGTGGGTCTACATGATAGGAAGTCTTTACATTAGAATATATTCTCATTCTGCTGTACATTCCTACATGGAGCAATACGGCACTCAACACCGATTATTTAACTTTATTTTCAAAGGACAACAGAGCTATAAGATTTCCCATTGCGCCTGCATTATTCTGCAACTTGGCCCCGCAAACCAAATATCCTCCAACGACACGATAGAACTAGGCCACACTCATCCACTGACAGTGTGGCATGACAAGGTTGCACGGCTACAGTATGGCATGGTAGGAGGAACCATCCAAGACGGCACCAAAACTTTGGCACCAGTCAGTGGTTGGTGGTCCTGACTTGTATAGGCCTACTTCCCCTCGTCAGCGGTAACTCTCTGACTAATTTGGGGGAAGACAAACAACAAGTGGACTGGGTCCATTATAAACCAGTACTCCCCCCATCTGTCAGGCCAAGGAAAGTCACGTTGCACAAATAGGCACAGAGTGACAGCCGCTTCCAGCTGAGGAGGGATCAGCTTTTTGCTAACCTCCATTTAACATCTAAAAAAACCTCTGCCTTGTCACTGCAAAGTGAGCCATGGTCCCCCTCACTTTCACTCTTATTTTGTTCACCCTCATCTCGCCTCATGAGAGTGTGGGTCCTTTAAAAGACGGACTCAATTTTGCTGTGGCTATGGAGAGAAATCCCACTCAGGCATGTGGGCGTTTGGGTTTCCAAATATATATTAAACACAGAAAATATCAGGCTAGTCAGAAGGCCTAGTCAAGATACCAAGTCAGCTTTGTTTCAATGTGGCTGGGTGTAAATATTGGGGAGTTGACACCTTTAACTTTGTCAGCAGTTCGGTTTTGGCTCTGTTACCCACCTTAACCCTCTCTAGTGTCAGATTTCACTTAGAAAGTGAACACTGAGTGCTCCAGTCACACAGACACATGCAATTTTCCAGGCAAACCTGCTCCCATTCATGTGCTGATACAGTCCGTACACCCTGGCAGTCAGAGAAAGAGAGAGGAGATTAGTGAACCGTATCTGCGGACTGCATAATTAACCATCATCTCTACTGTAATACTTTCTTTATCGCCCTGCTCCTTAGCACTTCTTTTAAGCAGTGGTTTTGAAACTTGAAGTGTGTCTGGTTTCTTAATTTCAGGACGAGGAATCAAGAGAAAAGTCCAATATAAAATGGATGAGGTTACAACTGTGCTTTTCACTGTAGTTCATTCTCCATAATTGTGAAAACCATAGTTCAGTTTTGCTGTCTTCCTAAGTGAGGTGACATTCTACTATCAGCCAGCCTTATAAATCACGAGAACTGGAACGTGAGTAGTGTTTCAATTCACAGGCGTACAAGTTCATTATAGTTTATTGACCCAATGGAGGGCTAGCTAATGGGGTCTCAACTGGGAGATGCGAATAGCGACAAATCTAGCAACTTTTTCTGGTGTTATTGGAGGCTTTTGGAGACTCTGACATGAAAGCACTCTTCTCAACGAGCAGCGGGTGCTGCTGTGGGCCCCACCCCCATCCAAAAGCACTCACAGGCGGCCCAGTCCTTGCGCAGCAGTCCCTCCCAGCTGCAGTCAGAGCAGAAGTTCACCCCTCCGCTTCTAGACTGTAAATGAATTGCGCATGAATCGCGGGATGTAAATGTAAAAAACAAAAAACAAAATAAAAAACGAAGTAACTCCACCAGAGTGTCTCTTTTGGGTTACATTTGCCAGTCCCAAGCCCGGATAAAGGAGGAGGGTTGGCATTGTGATATATAAAAAAAAAAAGAAGAATCGACAGAAGAAAGTTAATTTGTACTTCTAAACATATTTAGGGTGTTCTTTTACTCACTTTTTGTCTCTCCCACAACATTATTCCTCTCTCCTACAGCGTCCATCATAATTACATGCACATGGTCAATTACCCTTGGCTGAACGCGGTGTGCAACATCCTAAGTTGTTTGAAAAGGGTGGTGGAAAATGTTGTTTTATTAAAACGCCATTAATAAAAGACACAGCTCTTTCCTGTTTATTTTCGGCAGCTCGCCATTAAAGGTGGCTAAGGAGGGAAATGGTGCCTTGCAGCCTGAATGGAGGACGGTGGAATGGAGGAGGATGTAAGAGCCAGTGCACGGATGGATATGAGTGTATTACCGGGAAATCACATCAAACCTAGACAACAGTGCAGATCTAGTGTCCACTATTGGCTGCCTAGGCTACCGTAGACCTAGTTGATTAGCCTACGTATCATATTGATTTTGCCAATGCCGTTTGCCTCAATTTGGCAACATACAGTAGGGCAAAAAAGTATTTAGTCACCATAATTTGCAAATAAATTCATAAAAAATCCTACAATGTGATTTTCTGGATTTTTTTTATCATTTTGTCTGTCATAGTTGAAGTGTACCTATGATGAAAATTACAGGCCTCTCATCTTTTTAAGTGGGAGAACTTGCACAATTGGTGGCTGACTAAATACTTTTTTTGCCCCACTGTAGCTACTAATATGTCAGTCCCAGCCATATCCCCTGTAGATCATTACAGTAACGCCGCTAGGGAGCGCAGTTGTCACTAGATACCACAGCCACAAAGTCCAAATGCAAACGAAAATATGCTTTTTGGTATTCATTTAAGGATAGGGTTACACATATCTCTAGCTGTGTGGTTAAGGTTGTGTTTAAAATCTGATTTTAAAGGTAAACTTCCTCTTAAAACTTGCCTTGGCAGCCGATACCCACTGGGAACACAAGTTGTTTCCATGTCATTTCAAATAATTTACTTTGAACCAACATGGAATAGAAGTTGAATTTACATCTTTACCCAGTACGTTGTGAATCGCTGCCTAGGCTACCTTAGAACCAACTTCCCCAATTGTAAATGGCCTACAGATATGTGGCATCGATATGAGTCAGAAACATGAATTTTAGTGTGAAAATGTACAACAAAGTGTAAATAGGATCATTTTGTCATAATATCAGTCTCGTTCAAAACTGTGTTTTGTAAGTGAGTTCGTAACGACTTAGCCTACTGGTGAGTTGGGTATGGATTAGGATCATGTCCACTTGCCCAGTGCCCACTAAGACGAGAGAAGTAGCTGTGCTGATTGCTCTCTATCAAATGAGCTCACGCTATCCAATCATAGCAGCCAGAACTTCCAGACAGTGAGACAGACATAGAATTAGGAATTAGAACACTAGGTTTGGACATAAATCTTCTTATGATGGGATAAAAGGTCAGACATGTTGGTCAGGGAGATGGTTAACCATTGAATGCCAGGGCTGTGATAAGATATTGTGTCAAATAATCAGTGTTGGGGAAGCGACCAAGCTACCAATTACTTCACACTGGAAGAAGTTAAGCTACACTAAAGATACCTTTAGGAAATATAGTTTTCTTAAAGATGCACTATGCAGAAATTGCTCTGCCATTTCCTCTTTGGTAAAATTCTAAGAAATTTAGTTGGCCTAATTTCAGTTTCTGTGACAAAACAAACAAGTCTAGTTTAGAGCACGTGTCAAACTCATTCAACGAAGGGCTGAGTGTCTGGAGTGTCTGGAATGAGTTTGACACCACTGTTGTAGAGAATCATTGTACAATCTAAACCGCTGTGAAATATATTTTCTTAAAACCAAACATTTTGTATTTTCAGCTGTTTGAAGCTGGTGTACCAAACCGAAAGTAAAAAATGCAAAAAATGAAACTTAACAGGAAGCATAGAAATAATGCACATAAAACAGATACACCGCTTCTTAGACTTGATTTAGAATGACAGATCTATTGTCACGTTGACCAAAATTAATATTTTGCAGCTTCAACTAAAGTTACTTCGAAAAAATTGTTAATTACAAACTACTAAAATATACAGTGGGGAGAACAAGTATTTGATACACTGCCGATTTTGCAGGTTTTCCTACTTACAAAGCATGTAGAGGTCTGTAATTTTTATCATAGGTACACTTCAACTGTGAGAGACGGAATCTAAAACAAAAATCCAGAAAATCACACTGTATGATTTTAAAGTAATTAATTTAGCATTTTATTGCATGACATAAGTATTCGATGGTACAGAAACCTTTGTTTGCAATTACAGAGATCATACGTTTCCTGTAGTTCTTGACCAGGTTTGCACACACTGCAGCAGGGATTTTGGCCCACTCCTCCATACAGACCTTCTCCAGATCCTTCAGGTTTCGGGGCTGTCGCTGGGCAATACAGACTTTCAGGTCCCTCCAAAGATTTTCTATTGTGTTCAGGTCTGGAGACTGGCTAGGCCACTCCAGGACCTTGAGATGCTTCTTACGGAGCCACTCCTTAGTTGCCCTGGCTGTGTGTTTCGGGTCGTTGTCATGCTGGAAGACCCAGCGACGACCCATCTTCAATGCTCTTACTGAGAGAAGGAGGTTGTTGGCCAAGATCTCGTGATACATGGCCCCATCCGTCCTCCCCTCAATACGGTGCAGTCGTCCTGTCCCCTTTGCAGAAAAGCATCCCCAAAGAATGATGTTTCCACCTCCATGCTTCATGGTTGGGATGGTGTTCTTGGGGTTGTACTCATCCTTCTTCTTCCTCCAAACACTGCGAGTGGAGTGTAGACCAAAAAGCTCTATTTTTGTCTCATCAGACCACATAACCTTCTCCCATTCCTCCTCTGGATCATCCAGATGGTCATTGGCAAACTTCAGACGGGCCTGGACATGCGCTGGCTTGAGCAGGGGGACCTTGCATGCGCTGCAGGATTTTAATCCATGACGGCGTAGTGTGTTACTAATGGTTTTCTTTGAGACTGTGGTCCCAGCTCTCTTCAGGTCATTGACCAGGTCCTGCCGTGTAGTTCTGTGCTGATCCCTCACCTTCCTCATGATCATTGATGCCCCACGAGGTGAGATCTTGCATGGAGCCCCAGACCGAGGGTTATCGACCGTCATCTTGAACTTCTTCCATTTTCTAATAATTGTGCCAACAGTTGTTGCCTTCTCACCCAGCTGCTTGCCTATTGTCCTGTAGCCCATCCCAGCCTTGTGCAGGTCTACAATTGTATGTCCTTACACAGCTCTCTGGTCTTGGCCATTGTGGAGAGGTTGGAGTCTGTTTGATTGAGTGTGTGGACAGGTGTCTTTAATACAGGTAACGAGTTCAAACAGGTGCAGTTAATACAGGTAATGAGTGGAGAACAGGAGGGCTTCTTAATGAAAAACTAACAGGTCTGTGAGAGCCGGAATTCTTACTGGTTGGTAGGTGATCAAATACTTATGTCGGCAGTGTATCAAATACTTGTTCTCCCCACTGTATAATAACTTTATCTGAAATGTCAGACCACAAATTGCAAGAATAGATTACCCTGCAGTCAGATGTTAACAGAATGTGGGATTTAGCCTATTAAACACATGAAATGAGAATTAGGCACACGGAAAGTGATTCAAGTGAGAATTAGGGAGGTCCAATACCAAAAAGAATGGAAATGAGTGCCTACTTCACCCATATTTTACTTTATTTTAGATACATCACTGCACTACATGGCAAAACAAGTAATTAACTAATGAAAACACTACTATGATTTGAATTTATTTCAACCACCAAGCCACTGCAAAATGTAATTAAATGACCAGTTTAACTACATGTAGTTAGTTCACTACTCCCAAAACTGAAAATATATGCAGTTATCTTTGTTAGCTAGTTAGCTAGCTAGCCAGCCACTTTTCAATATAATTTAGAAGTAATTTAATATGATCTCTATGGAAACAGACTTGCCCATTACGCAGTACCTCATATGTTTACATTAGACAACACGTTGGGCAATGTTATGTTGAAATAACTCTTTGCCCTAAGGCCTTTATGGAGTGGCCACTAGCTGATGTGTTTAAAATTGTCAATCACTCGAGTCTGACACTTTTTGGGGCAAAATTTGAATTGAGACGATCAGAGTGCACTGGTATCCCAACTGCAACTTATCAATGTTTCAAACCCATTCACAAGCATTTTGTGTCCTCTTACGACCTGTTTTGTAACATGATTCCCTATGAAACACTGCCAAACAGATGCGCTCTGGTAACAGATAGTGAGAACATGATTCCCTATAAAACACTGCCAGACAGACGCACTCTGGTAACAGATAGTGAGAACATGATTCCCTATGAAACACTGCCAGACAGACACACTCTGATAACAGATAGTGAGAACATGATTCCCTATGAACCACTGCCAGACAGACACACTCTGGTAGCAGATAGTGAGAACATGATTCCCTATGAAACACTGACAGACAGACGCACTCTGGTAACAGATAGTGAGAAAGTTATAAAAAAGCTAAACGGCACAGACGCACACATGTCGCCACTCGCCAGTGACTTGATAAGCTTATTGTGGCCTGACTGCTCAATGTGCGTGCTAGCTACTACTTTCTAGCTTTATTGACAAACACAGAGTTAACACTGAGCCATATAGTACTTTGGACACTGATAAACAGCATGTAGCTTATGCTTTATTTTACAGTAGTTTGACAGTTTGTAGATGATGTTGTAGACATGTTATGTTCTCAGAAATCAGTCCTGCGCATGCAACCAGACTTTCCCGAATTGATAGACTGTATGCAGTGCACGGACTAGTTTTTCAATCACATTTTTTTACTTGAGAAATATTGCACCAAACACCTTAGTAAGATGTAAAACTGTGCAGCTGACTTCCTCCGCAAAAATGTCTTAATTAATTACAGATTTCTTGATTTATCTTAGATTGTTTCTGACTATTTTAAGCTATTTACTATTTTGAAGAAGTGGTTATGGTGTTGCTACATAAAACATGTTAGATAAAATATTGTATTTGAACTTTACTACTATAGCCCATAGAAACGCATTGAATAACACATTCATAAATGGCAAAACAGACAGTCAAAAAATGTATCATAACGAATAAGGTTTTGAAATGTCTGTCCTCGTCACGCCCTGACCTTAGATCCTTTTTATGTCTCTATTTTGGTTTGGTCAGGGCGTGAGTTGAGGTGGGCATTCTATATTTTGTGTTCTATGTTTTCTATTTCTGTGTGTTTGGCCGGGTGTGGTTCTCAATCAGAGGCAGCTGTCTATCGCTGTCTCTGATTGAGAACCATACTTAGGTAGCCTTTTCCCACCTGTGTTTTGTGGGTTGTTTTCTGTTTTTGTGTCTGCACCAGACAGAACTGTTTCCGTTTCGTTCATTCTCGTTGTTGTTTTTGTTATTCAGTGTTCAGTTCTATTAATAAATCATGAACACTTACGTGGTGTAATGGACTCCTGGACATGGGAGGAGATCCTGGACGGGAAGGGACCCTGGAGGCAGGCTGGGGAGTATCGCCGTTCACAGGAGGAACTGGGGGCAGCTAAGGCTGAGCGGCAACATTACGAGGGAACACAGCTGGCAAGGAAGCCCGAGAGGCAGCCCCCCAATTTTTTTTAGGGAGGGCACACAGGGAGTGTGGCAGAGTCAGGTTGGAGACCTGAGCCAACTCCCCGTGCTTACCGTGGCGGGCGTCGTACTGGTCAGGCACCGTGTAATGCGGTGGAGCGCACGCTGTCTCCAGTGCGCGTTCTTAACCCGGTGCGCTACATCCCAGCTCCCCGCATCTGCCGGGCTAGGGTGAGGATCCAGCCAGGATGGATTGTGCCAGTCCTGCTCTCCAGACCTCCAGTGCGTCTCCTCAGGCCAGGATAACCTGCGCCGGCTCTAAGCACGATTTCCCCAGTTTTCCAGGAGAACCCAGTGCGGCCTGTTCCAGCTCCCCGCACTTGCTGGGCTAGAGTGGGCATTCAGCCTGGAAGAGTGGTGCCAAGGCTACACACCAGATCTCCAGTGCTCCCCCACAGCTCGGTCTATCCTGTGCCTCCTCCACATACTAGGCCTCCAGCCTGGTGAGTCCTGTGCCTGCGCCCTGTCCGGAGCTGCCAGAGTCGCCCTCCTGTCCGGAGCTGCCAGAGTCGCCCTCCTGTCCGGAGCTGCCAGAGTCGCCCTCCTGTCCGGAGCTGCCAGAGTCGCCCTCCTGTCCGGAGCTGCATTTACATTTGAGATTCTTCAAAGTAGCCACCCGTTGCCTTGATGACAGCTTTGCACACTCTTGGCATTCTCTCAACCAGCTTCATGAGGCAGTCACATGGAATGCATGTCAATCAACAGGTGTGCCTTGTTAAAAGTACATTTTTGGAATTTATTTTCTTCTTAATGTATTTGAGCCAATCAGTTGTGTTGTGACAAACTTGGGGTGGTATACAGAAGATAGCCCTATTTGGTAAAGGACAGAGTCCATATCATGGCAAGAACAGCTTAAATAAGCAAAGAGAAACGACAGTCCATCATTACTTTAAGACATGAAGGTCAGTCAATTCGGAAAATGTCAAGAACTTTGAAAGTTCTTCAAGTGTAGTCGCAAAAACCATCAAACGCTATGATTAAACTGTCTCTCATGAGTACCGCCACAGGAAAGGAAGACCCAGAGTTACCTCTGCTGCAGAGGATAAGTTCATTAGATTTACCAGCCTCAGAAATTGCAGCCCAAATAAATGCTTCACAGAGTTCAAGTAACAGACACATCTCAACATCAACTGTTCAGAGGAGAATGCGTAAATCAAGCCTTCATGGTTGAATTGCTGCAAAGAAACCATTACTAAAGGACACCAACAAGAAGAAGAGACTTGCTTTGGCCAAGAAACGTGAGGAATGTACATTAGACCCGTGGAAATATGTCCTTTTGTCTGATGAATCCAAATTTGAGATTTTTGGTTCCATCTGCCATGTCTTTGTGAGACGCAGAGTAGGTGAACGGATGATTTCTGCATGTAAAGCTGGATGAGAGAATGCCATGAGCGTGTAAAGCTATCATCAAAGCAAAGGGTGGCTACTTTGAAGAATATAAAATAGATTTAGATTTGTTTACACTTTTTTGGGGACTACATAACACACTATATGTGTTATTTCATAGTTGTGATGTCTTCACTATTCCACAGTGTAGAAAAAAATACAACAAAATAAAGAAAAACACTTGAATGAGTAGGTGTGTCCTAACTTTTGACTGGTACTGTATATTTATTTGGTCTTGAGAACTTGAATGCATTAGTCCATGATTTAAGATACTTTCTGCAACTTTATTCACTAAATCTTGCACCTTGGAAATAATCTAGCCTTCTGTGCCTAACTGTCCTGGGGTGAGACATGGTACCCTTTGCCAGGCCTATACAAATAATAATGCAATAATTTAATGTAAGACTTAATTGAATGGTATTAATGGCAATTAGAG
The DNA here is from genome assembly GCF_057628025.1 of Oncorhynchus mykiss. Classification (NCBI taxonomy): domain Eukaryota; kingdom Metazoa; phylum Chordata; class Actinopteri; order Salmoniformes; family Salmonidae; genus Oncorhynchus; species Oncorhynchus mykiss. The sequence goes on from NC_143045.1 coordinate 6,718,383, forward strand.
ATATATGATGACAGCCTGAGCACAATAAACAGCATCAAATCTACGACGTCCATGTAGGCCTACAAGGACCAAGTAAACATTATGATTTAAAATCATGAGCGACTGAAATGATTATTATTAGGCTACACATTAAAAGGCTGAATTCAATAAATTTAAATCCACAAGCGCATATCTCTTTTAAATTCACAAGTGCATTGCCACCAGTGAGTGCATCGTTCCCTCCCTCCCGTGCACAGCTCTGTTCCCCCCCTCTCTGCATCTCATGTTTTAGTGAAACCTATTAGCCTACATGGTATTCCCAACGAGGCACAATGCAACACCTCCACACCAGCTCAATTGAACTAAATTCACGGTTTGACTTGAAGACCTGGAGGTGGATGAGATAGGTCTCTCTCTGCAAGCTACTTACTTGGTCAGCAAGTAGGCCTACAAGGAGAGACGCGGAAAGTACTCGCGGGTGGGAATGAGAAGGAAAGACATCGGACTGGGCGTGCCGCTGCAATTCCGGAGCTGAGATTGCATCTCACCCCACCCGCTCGCTCACCTAGGGTGATCCACAGAATTGTTGTGTAAATTATTCACGGTCAATTGCCCAATAACCTCATTGAGACGAATATCAGGTGACAGCGATGTAATTCATTGACATAGGACATTCCTTCGCTTGAAAGGTTGTTTTACTTTCACTGGATGTATTTTTTTAAAGTGTTGGCTTTGTAGGAGGTTGTAGGAACCCAGCTATGGATTTTGGAGAAACGCTGGACACGCCTGCACCTTGTATTTTGGACAAAGTTCAAGGTTACTGCATAATTTTTCTCCAAAATGCATGAGTGATTGTTTTTGAATAACGGTACAGTCCGTTTCAATTCACCGGAGTGTGTTTCTAACAATTGTATGCTTTCTTTGACATTTTGGGGAACGGACAACACAACGTTTCAAAGAACGTTGTGCCAGGAACCATTGGATAAATGTGATCAGCATGTTAGTCAAGGACATTTTGCACTGCAACCGAGGTGCGAAGAGGCATTGCTACCCAGCACAGATGAAACCGAATCGATTGACTAAAACCCCCTTATAGTAGTAGCTTGATTTACTAAAACCCCCTTATAGTAGTAACTTTCCACTCTTATATCTTTGTTATTCCTATGCGTTTTCCAGTGTGTGTTTGCTATACCTGTGGCCGGTGGTGGTACCTGAAGCTTGTCTCCTGTCTGGGTGTGCGTCTTTTCGCGCTTAGACATTTCCCTGCGCTGCCTGACTGGCGTTGCTATAGAGCAACCCTACGCGGTCTCTGTTTCACCCTGGGCAGCACCGGATCCATCCGTGTGGGGACAGAAGTGCAAAGTTGGACGCTAATCGCCAGACGCCGTGCGTTAGAGAGCGGGATCTTTCGACTTTGAGGGACAGGAGAGAGGGCTCAAATCAAAAAGGTAGGCTAATTGATAACGTATTAATCATGTAAACGTGTTCGAAAATGAAATGCCGGTTTCTGCGATTTGGAATGCAATTTCGCATGAGAACAGCCCTGAACATTGCTGCATTTTTATTAGTTGAAGAATTACCGGCATGCACTACTGACGATAGCCTGCATCGCCATCCTTGTGCCAACATGCATTCTAATATTTGACGTCCATTTGATTAAATATAGTATATTTGTGCACGAATGAGTATGTTTTCCATTCTAGCTAATAATGCAGGAATATGTGAATCTATGTTTTGTAAGCATATTTACGTTACCAAAGCAAGGTATTTTATGCAGTGTCTCAATGATGTACAGAAATGAGTGAAACACTAAAACATGTTTAGGCCTAATTGGTGTCATTTACGAAATGGTGTGCTTTGTGGCTGCCAGAGCTGCCTGTAATCCTGACCGCATTGGAATGCGTTAACTCTGTTGGAATGAGGACACATTTTAGGTATGTTTCATTTGCTTCTGCGCTTGCAGTGACTAGCTATGTAGGGGCGAAAGAAACAGCGAGGAGTGTGGTTGGTAAGGTAGGCTGCACTGACATCAAAACTAGCACTGTTTTCGCTGGCAGATGTGGCTGGGTGAGACTTTCAGCACCATTGACAGCTCTCCAACGTTAGCATTGAATTCACTGACGAATTGGCTTTATGAGACGCTCAGTGCAATAGCTCCCGAAACGGTATCCTTGAAACTTTACCGTTTTGAGAGCCATATGGCATTATATATTTTACGCTGCATCATGATCAAATGAATAGTCATGAATATATTAGTTATCTGCTGCACAAACAAACGATAAATAATAGATAACTGTGTCTCAGGCGATGTGTGTGCCTCGATAACGGTCATATGGAGCATTACAAGGTGCTCTACTTTATATCACTCGCACTTCACACCCACACACTTATTCTCACAGAGACGGCCTCACACACAGACAAAAAACCACTCAGCACCTAGCCTACACACTCGCATGTACGAAATGTAGTGAGTGCACTTATATCTAGGCTACAATGTAATTACAAGACAGCTAAGTCACTAATCTTCATGCATCAGCGATTAGGGCGTCATTTGATTTGAAGGTCATATCTGACACAATTCTGATAGCCTTTTTGAAATATGACGTGTCTCTAATGTGCACCAATTAGCATTTTCCTCTCCATTGTGACAGCCTTGCCTCTAAGTCAGCCAGCACCTGTGGTGGCCTGTTCTGGTGCCAAATATGGATAGGTTTGTATTTAGCATAGAGGATGACTATTGGTGAGTTGAATATGAAAGGCTCTCAATAATATTCAGGCCCTGTAGACTAATAGACACAAGATAGATTTTTGCAATCTTCATAAAAAGCCCAAATGCCTTTATAATGACCAGTCAATAGCTGAAGACCACTTTGCTGCCTGGTGTTAGAGTTTGTGCCTCCTTGGGGAGGGACTGCGCAGGATGAAGGCTGAATCATTGTCATGAGAGAGAGAGTGTGTGTGTGTGTGTTTTTTTGTGTGTGTGTGTGTGTGTGTGTGTGTGTCTGTTTGTTTCAGTCTAGGTTATATTTTATGTACTGCTATAGCTCAGAAACAGCATGTTGACACCTTCCTAGCAGTGTGTGTGTGTGTTTGTGTGTGTGAGTTCCAACTCATAGCCCATGGGTGGGATTAGGTGGACACGGCTGGTGCTAACAAAAATGCATTTGTACCTGGCTACTCCAGGCTGTCTGGTGTTCTGTGCCTGCCCAGAGCGGGCTCTCTGTCAGTAGGGTGAGAATTAGAACAGAGTAGGCCATTATGGTGGAATAGACATCCTGAGGCATACGGGTCCGCTCTCACTCTTCATTCCATCCCCAGTCAAGACCATGCCTCCCCAGCCCAGCTCAGCAACGATTCATGCCCTTGACTATCCCACATTGTGGTAAGTGAGGGCTGTGCAGTCTTATTGTGTCTGTTAACATTCAAGGCAGCTGTGAAGTTGGAGTTAGTGGGTTGGTAGGGACCTAACAGGGCCTAGTCTTGCACTTGTGTGAGGCAGGTCAGGTTGTAGTGGATTAGCTTCACTGTTAAAGCCTGCTTTGATCCATAGAGTCTGGCATCCAGAAAGCAACTCTCTCCATCCGCTACCTGAATGAACTTCCCCTGTAGTCACACAATGGAATACAAACTGAGACTTGCTATTGGTTTAGGGTGGTTTTATTGCAATGTAGGTGTATTATTGTGAATTACTCATGCAGGGAATTATTTAGAACAGCTAGGTTGGTAAGGTGAATCCTTTGTAGATTTAGCCTTTTTGCGGTCCATCATGGCCTGTCAAACACAATACACACACAGCAATAGCTCAAGGGAGTTTCTCCTTTAACTCCCAGCCTTCCCTTCTTTCCATCAAAGCTGAAGACTTGGCATATGTTAAATAACTTGTCTGAACTACCCCGCATGGAAATAAACCTGAAATAGCCACACTCACTCATTGCAGTCTCTTCCCTGCTTTCATGGTGTGTAAATATTGCCCTCTGATTCAACTCCTGTAAACAGGTTCCCCATGCTGGGGCACTATATAGATTAGAAAAGGGGAATTACAAGGGGAGAAAAGGGATAGAATGCATACCGTTGCTACTATCATTGCACCATAAGGCATCATGGGGGGAAATGTCTAAGGCTTTGAGCGAGACCGTGGATAAATGGCACCCAATTATCTCAATCACCGTTGTGTGAACAGTGGCGTGGTTGCTGTCAGCATTAAGATAAAAATAGATTGTGTGAACCACAAATCTACAGCATTGCGGCTGCAGCCCATACTGTACTGTTGCTATTGGCTGGGGTTTGTTTTCTCATTGTTTTGGGCAAGTGTAATCCTCTTTTGCAACTGTTATAGAGAAAATGTATATGCTCCAGTCAGTAGCCTAATCGGGTTGATGAACTTCAGATGTGGGCAGAACTCATGCAGAAAGGGTGACATTTCCCGTCCGCAATAGGCATGAAATTAATGCGTAAACCAAACTCAACGGCTTGCAAGCATGAGCTCATACACAATTTGATATATAAAAAAAGAAAATGTTTATTGTGACACACTTGATAGGTGCATCGAAACGCGATGTTTTACAGCCATAGTAGTATGGCACCCATGGAGCAAATTAGGGTTAAGTGCCTTGCTCAAGGGCACATCAACAGATTTTTACTTTGACAGCTCAGGTATTTGAACTAGCAACCTTTCGGTTTCTGGCCCTATGCACTAACCGCTAGGCTACCTGCTGCCCTATAAAAGCTATACATGCATAAGCATGAGGTCATTAACTAGTAATTATCAGGAATCAAGGTAAGACCCAAGTGCAGACTGTGTGAAGGAACAATGTTTATTGTAACCACAGGGACAGGTCAAGATAGACAGGGGTCAATCCAGAACAGAGGCCAAGGTACAGGATGGCAGGCAGGCTCAGGTCAGGCAGAGGTCGGTAATACAGAGGTGCAGCAAAGGTACAGGATGACAGGCAGGCTCTGTGTCAGAGACCGGCAGTGGTCAGGCGGGCGTGCACAGGGTAAGGACAGGTAAAGGTCAAAAACCAGGAGGACAAGAAAAAGAGACTAGGGAAAACCAGGAGCTGAGACAAACCACTGGTAAGCTTGAACAAACAAGACACACTGGCAAAAGACAGAAAACACAGGTATATATATACACAGGGGATAATGGGGAAGATGGGCGACACCTGGAGGGGGGTGGAGACAAGCACAATGACAGGTGAAACGGATCAGGGTGTGACTAGTAATGATGTGTGTGGGGTTAATTTGCTGGAAATACCAATGCAGATGGGAAAAGATAGGGGAGGGACTGTATGATCGAGCCATGATAAGTTTCCATATTATTGTTAGATTAGTGAAATGTATGTAATGTACATAACACATAATGAAATTATACAACGTGTAAATTGTTTTGTTTTCAAAACATAGGCTTACTCACAGATATTCAGGAAGTCCTGGATATGGTGTACCTTTTTGGATTAGTTGATCTCTCTGTCCATCAGAAGGTCTTCAATGTGTGAATTAAGGTGTGGGGTCATCACCGCCTGAGCTTTGTTCCTAATTCCCATTTGGTGACGGTTTGATCCACGTGCAGTGAGGCCTTTATTAGCCCTTTTCAGTGAGCTGGCAGGCCCTCAATACCTCCTCAGGGCTGCTGGCTGTTCTGTTGTGATCTAGCTGCCCACTGACCCTCAGTAGTCTCCTCCACCATTGATCCAACTCTCACCCCCAAGCTCAGCCATCACTTTCACCTTGAATATCCTCCTCCTCTTTGTCCTCCTCCTCTCTTTCCCTCTTTCTTTCCCCTTAATGTACATTATTGGAGAGGTTGGGGCATTTAAGCAAACAACCAGTTATAAATGCTTTAAAGAGCATTACTCATGACATATTCTTCACAAATAATGTATGTTTGTCATGCTGTGTAAAGTGTGACATAACAGCTCCTGCTCCAAAACCTTAACACATACAGTCGTTGTTTGTTTAAAGTGGGACTGAGCTTCTTTTTCTTTTAACACCAACATTCCTCTAAGCTTCAATAGGCACACACCCATACTCTCACGTAGTGTAGGTTACGACCCACATTAGTCAGTGGCTGGAGCCGACAAGCTTAGTTTTATGGATTCTGAAATGGGCCATGGTTGACATCACTACAGACAATAATGTTGCCACATTCATTACTAGGCTGTGCTTGTGATGATATGAGCTGGCAACAGTGAAAATATCCAGCTCAGTAAATATGATGTTGTTCTAAGGATGAAATGCAATGGTAGGTCGGTCACCCCTGGTTAAAGGAGATACTCAATGGCAAGAAATCAAAACAATAAGACCATCATGGCTGGCATTGTACATCAGAGAGTAACCAGCAAGGAGAAAAGACACTGGGTGTGAATGAGAGGTCATGATTACCTTTCCTTCCAGCTCGTAAATCACGACAGCTGGCACAACCCTCCGGATCATATTTCCACCAGAGGCAATAGAGAACTTCAAGGGGAGATTAAAGTGGGGGCTAATACTTTCTTGAGCTGTCTGCCTTTATTGTTGGCTAACAGCCTCGTTATCCAATAAAAATGATTCATAAATAGTTCATGGAAATACATGGATAGTCAAGTCCCTACTGGTTGCTTGATGAAAGGTTGAAATGCAATTCAATCTAAACTGCTTTTGTCTTTTTTGGGGATCACACAGTTAAGTCGATTGATGCAAGATCAACATTGTGTAATGAGTGAGATGATCTTTTATCAATGTGTCTGTGAGTGGAGGGTAACAAAATTGACCCCGCATGTACCGTAAGCAATAAGTATTCCTTTCCTGTGCTTCCTCGATCATCAATTTTCTACGTTGCACTTAGTCCAACGCTGCTTGGCTCTCCATGCTCCACCCTCCAACTCAGAGCCAGGTCAACGGTAGAGGAAACAAGTGCTCGCCGGGGTCAAGATAGGGGCGTCCCTGCGGTGTCACCCAGTGTCGGCCTAGTGGGAGGATGATGGGGCCCTATAGATGATCGATGCTTCCGTTCTCAACCACCGCCATCCATTGTCATGGCTCCAGCAGATACAGAGTGATGCCATGGAGGTAGTCTCACTATTACGTCAAGATGTGGACAAATGGCTGCTCTGGCCAATAAACAAGAGGAAACCCCATTTTCCTCCTTTCTCTCTCCCCCTGTGTGAGCCTGCAGGACAACGATCAGGGATCATCCTCCAGACCGTCATCTCACCCCAGCAGACTTTCATGGACATGATCTCCAAGGAGACCAGCTAGACCCACCAACACAGACTAGTCTAGAGACTGTAGCTGCAGGTGCAATATACAGATCCTTAATGCTGCAGTATAGTTCCAGTCTAAGACACTAGCTAGGAAAATTGACTCGTCTTTCAATCAATGGCTTTCATCAATTTGTAGCTATGAAACTGGAGAAGTACTGCATCCATTGTGGACAGTAGAGGAGCGCTGTAGTACCCTGCATTATTTCACCCCTATTGTTATACCTCACCACTGTGTTTTCTTATGTGTAATATGTTTGCTTTGACTGTTTGCAACCATGGCCAGGATTTGTTGTGCATCTGCGAACAAATTTGTTCTCAGACGAATAGAACACGAGTGAGTGTCCCATGTGAGAGGAGTGCACACCTCCAGTAGCCATTCCTGCCTCTGCATACTGTATGTAGGTCAAAGGTCTCGAGATGAGCAGCCGAAGGCGATCACGTCCGGGTGGAGAGAGGCTTGATACTACATGAGGTTTTAACGAGCCTGTTTAACAGCACAGTAGCCTGGTCATGTACGAGCAGGCACCTGGAAAGCGAAGCAATTAGCCATGGAGCACAGCCTCAAATATATTAGACCTTCTAAAGACATCTGGATTATTGACTTTCTCACATGTGTATGCATATGCACATGGATGTGTGTTTGTTTGCCAGCTACAGCAACATATTAACCAAAGATGGTTTAGTTTTTCATGCTGCATTAACATTACACACTTACCCCATTGTATTGTAATGACTGTGGCGTTGATAAGCACAATTACAGCTCCCCCAAGGGAGCTAGCTTTCTTGCTAATGTGCCCATTTCTGGACCCCAAGGTTCTATTCACGCCTTAGATCTTGTGCTTCTCCCTTATTTCATGAACCTTTTACTGCAGTGGGCTAAATCGGGTTGTTTCTTGGTAGTCTTAAACAAATCTACTTTGAGCAAAAGTACACACCTCACACACACACATGGTTATGGGCTTAAAAAAAAAAAAAAAGACACCTGTACCATGTCAGATATAACATTGAAAAGTGTTCCATTTTGATTTGGCTTCAAAATTGTTTCTTTGAAGGAATGTTTTTTAACCTTTTCACGTGTGAGTTCCAAATATCTCTAATGGTCGTCCCAGCATGAGTTTTTTTGTTTGTTATGTGTGTGTGATCGCAGAATGCACTCGCCGTTCCAAAATGTGATTGTTACGCAACTGGACAGTTCACCCACGCCGCCCTTAAGCAAATTCACGCCGCCTGCTAATTTTCCATAGGCTATGTTTCAACTTGCCAATTTGAGTTTGATTTTCTAACAACAGTTTGAATTGAGGTGTGTTCGACTTCCTCGTTAATTCACATCGAGGTTTTTTTAATCTTCGTCGAGAGCCAAATCATAAACTTTTTCCTCCCTGGCACATTTTACGGCTTGCGCCCACACTACTAATAATAACTTTGGTGTGTGTTCCTGTGACAGTAAGTGTCTTACTAAGCTATCATCATAGTTTCTGTATGGTGTGATGTCATATCTACTGTAACACATCATATGTATGTATGGAGCATAATGTATGTACTGTTTTATTGGCGTTTTCAAGTACTGGTGACAAATCATGTATTGCGATTCTTGCATAGATTGTCATAGACACAAATTATACTTTTTTGAAGGTTGTACTGATTGTCATTTTACTGCAAGAACAGTGTAATAGTAAATGGATCTCTTTTCCACAAAATTCTGATCACATTTGAATGTAATGTTAGTTCCAATCACATCATTCTAGCTTTGCTTCAGAGTGCGTCATATTTTTCCTGCGTGTGTCAGAATGCAGTTTTCAATCGCATCTCGGTGACAAGGAAATGGCATATCCATTGCTCATTCGTGCTTCAATATCCAAAGGCGCAATGCACTCAAATAGCCTGAGATTGAGGACAGGAGAGAGAGTGAATGAGGATTCTGAGCTTCTCGCTCTGATCTCGAAAAACATGAATTTTTCTAACTTCACTTTGTCAGCACTTTGATATGACCCACAGCCTTTCAAGTGCTAATCACTCATTTGTGTCTCCACTTATTTCAACGGGCGAAAAGGACTGATAACCGCCGCATTCTTGAGATTCTCAGATCATTTCAAATCCAATACAAAAGGATAAAGTGTATTGGATAAAAAGAGGGAAGATTCATTGCCAAAGCTCTGGGTTTTGCGGCATTAAAGTGTAAAGTGTAAATGACACTTTATCCCACACATAAACATTTTGAATCTTATTAATCTAGCTAGCAGACTTGCACTGCAGCAATTTCACATATAATGTGCCACCTATGAAATGATCATTGATTTAATATCGTACATATCAATTTACTCTGTTGGCTGTTTACTGTAGGCCTTCATTGTAAATAAGAATTTGTTCTTAACTGACTTGTCTAGTTAAATAAAGGTAAAAATAAAATAAAAATGAAAAAATTAACTGTGGATAATTTGAATACCTCTCTGAACAGCGGTCCAGTGAAATATGCCCAGGGAAATTAAACCAGCTTTTTTCTACACCCTCTTGTTTAATCTAATAAAAAAGGGATTAACTGAAAAGAGAGTAGCACACATGAATGCGGGTACGCACCCACACACACCCACACACACACACACACACACTTCCTTTCTCTCTTTCTTCCTGTATCTACCTGTCTCTCGTTTTCTATCTCTCACTATCTCTACCTACCTCTCTAACTCTCTTTCTCACCCTATCTCTCACAGATACAGCATATGACTTCTCCTAGCCCTAATTTTCTATTAGGGCCATGGAGTAATCCATGTGTCGGAGAGAAAACAAAATAATCAGTAGGTGTGAGCCTTGAGTCTTGGGAGTGTGAGAGCTGCATCCCTCTTGTAATTCTGCACTTGATGTATTCCCCACGAAAGGGATCCTCATTAATTTTTCATATGAGACTCTGCAATGCATTGTGGGTTGAGTGCTGTAAGGAGAGAGTAACAGTGGCTCAGCAAACTTGTTTCAACCATTAATTGCTTCAATTGTCTTCATCATCTGATCAATACCTGATGGCAAATATATTTCAAAAACCAATACCTGATGATCAATACCTGATGATCAATACCTGATGGCAAATATATTTCAAAAACCTCACACTCCCATTTCCCATGTCCTCCTTCTCCCCATCCTTTCAGCTCAGCCTTGCGCTCCCATGTCACACACGCACACACAAATGCACACACAAATACACACGCATGCACACACTCTTTCTCTCCTTCTCTTTCCTGAACCTTAGCACTCATTGATCAGTTGGTGGGTGGGGTGAAGCAGGCTTTTACTACCTGTAGCCTGAGTCCGCCCAGAGTGGCTGTGGTGGCTGAGCTCCCTGCTGAGACTGGGGTGATTAGATCCCTACTGGGCCCTGACACTGTCTGGCACCAACCACTGTTTCCCATCATGCACTGGAAGCTGAAGAAAATGGTTTCCCCCCCACCCCACCCAGCAGCAGCACACAGCACACAGATAGAGCTATGTAGGCCACCCTGCAAAACATTTTCAGAAGTCAGGCTGCCCTTTAGACTCTATGGAGTTGTAACTCTGGAGGAGGAGATGTCTCTGTAGGTTGATATTCAGTAGTTATGTTACCTGTTGTGGAGTAGCTAACTCACTCTTGAGATGCTTGCACATGGGGACTCGATAACATACATCAATGTTGGGCGTACCACGGCCATGGAGACACGCTGAGGGTTAGAATAGAACAATCAGAGTAATCATTCAGATATTATATTGAGTATCTCATACTATTTGCCATTTGTCTACTCTTAATTCATTGAGTTACTACTACAGTAGGTCCCCTATCATGGAACATGAATCATCCAGCATTTACATGTGTGCGTATTGCACTGCATACTTGACAAGTGTTCCGTTTATGTTTCTGGAATCTCTTCCCTACAGCAATCCAGAAAAGAGTCGACACTCTTTTCCCTGGATGCATATTATATGGTAAACCCCAAGGCAATAATCTCAGGATATCTGGTTGCTCTGAGGCAGCACATAAGCATATCAGGGATTGCAGACAAGAGCAACATTGGCAGATAAGATTTTGGGCTGTGCTTGGTTAGAGGCAAGGTCAAGAAAGTACATTTTTGTAGTTGTCCTCCCAGGACCACAAATTGATTTCATAGGAGTAGGAGTGTGTGAGTGTAACCAATTAAAAGGGAAATAATAGTCTAATAATGTTTTCAGAATAGTGAACAATGTAACATTCGATCTGCCCTTGCAAATCGCAAGACTTTCTGCCAAAGCTTTGGTCAAGGATTTTGCTCCATATACCCCCAGAATCCCTCCCCAGTAAAAATCAATTCCCATGTACCATCAAAATGAAAAACAATCCTAGTAGCTCTCATTGTCACGGCTACATCTCAGCTCTGCAAAGCCCTCCACCAAGGAACTGCAGAGGGAGGCTATTTGGAATAAAACTTTGACTGTAGGATTTCAACACCACCATGTTCCTCCTCCTGCCTTCTCCATTTCTCCCATCCCTTGTTTTCTCCATCTCCTTTTCGAAAGCAACTCAATCTCTCCTTCTCATCACCCCCCCCCCCCATCCCCCCCCCCCCCCCCCCCCCCCCCCCCACCACCACCCTGTCTCGAAAGGTTCCACTTTTGTTTCCCTTTCAAGAGGTAAATAACACATTCAATCAGATTATTGAGAGACTCAATGTTATTGCTGGCTGACAGGCGGCATCATTTTTTTTCCATCCTCTCTTGTTTGCTTTCATTGTTCCTAGTGTCAGAGCTGTCAACACTCCCACCCCCTCTCTCACGTCCCCATTGCTCATCAATCCCATCGCCATCAGCCACAAAAATTGACGACTCATGCGCAACGAACGCGAGTCAATGAACACACACACTTTATATTCATGTGGGCTAAGTAGAAAATGGAAGGAGGAAAGAGAGAGAAAGGGGGACAAATGGTGATTGATTCGCCGTTCTGAAGAAGTTAAGCAGTTTTACCTAATACTGTATGTGTTGAGGCATACTATATGTGACCAACCAACTTGACTCGGTCTTAAGTAGCAAAATTTGAAACTGTGTTTTTTGCATTCAATAAAAGTGTGATTCAGAGCTAGAAAATGGTATATCACACACTGCAGTTGAGGAACGATTGGAAAGTCATTCTGCTTTGAAAGTTGATCAACTTGTAACCTCACTTTTGAGAAAATGGCCCTTGAATGTTTTTGTACACCTACTGGAGAGCTCTTCTTTGTCTACACCCATTCAGCATCGTTCACACCCTCTTAGACCTTTGTCCCATCCATCTCTTTAAAGATTCACATGTGAGGCCATGTGGTAAACACACACTATATCAAATAAAATCTAAGTTTATTTGTCACATGCACGGGATACAGAAGGGGGAAACGGTACAGTGATAGTACTTGCATAGGAGCAATATCAAAAACAAAGTGTCCAGAACACAATATTTCATCGTTATTAGATGCTTACCCAACACACTTCTCTAAATTGATGGGTCATTTGAAGGAAATGCTATACCCACCAATAGTGAATGGTTCACTATTGTCTAGACATGTACACGTCTCATGAAATAGAATTGATGGCCCGTAATCACCCCCAGACACACCTGCTAATTTGAAGGGTCATCTAATAATCCGGCCAAAGTGGAGTCTTTTGTTTAGACATGTAGCTAGCTAAATAAAGAATCAGCATAACCCCAACTCATACTACTACCAATACAAACATTGTCAAAGCTCTAGTATGAATCTGCAGGTAGCTAAAGCTAACAAACTAGTTAACATTAGGCTATAACTAGCAATGGAAATTAATTTCTGGTTCGAATAATATTACTACACAGATCGTACACGTAACGTTAGCTAGCGAGCCAACAAATCAAATCAAATTAAAGTTTATTTGTCAAGTGAGCCAAATACAACAGGTATTCAGTGAAATGCTTCCTTACAGGCTCTAACCAATAGTGCAAGAAAGGTATTAACGTTTGCTAGCTAACTAACAGAATGCTTTAACTTGCAATATAAATGACTTCATGACAAAATTAGAAACTTAAATCTGGAAAATGTAGCTAGACTCTTGCCCATATAGATGAACGCTTCACGGCAGACTGGAACCATTTAACTCTGTCTTGCTTGAAGCAACATCTTGTTTGGCCAGCTTTATGTCAAGTCACTCCGGTTCACACTGAATGTGGCGTGTGCAGAAAACAGCCCATCACATTTTCCAACTGATCTGTCGATAGCCCCTGCTAAATTCAGTGCATCAATGTTGTTGAGAAAGGTAGCAACATTTTTGTAGTTCTCCATGGCTAAGGTTATATCTTTCAAAAACGGTGCGGTAGAAAGGACTGTCAACACATACTGAACAGCTGACTTTATAGACAGAAGCTTGCTACATGGCAGACCAATCCAAACTCATCTCCGGGCATGTCCAGCCCATACATTATCTCAGCCAATCAATACTAGTGGGAAGGTTCTTGCCTTTTTTCTGTGGCTAAACCAACTAGGCTCGCAATTTAACAATTTAATACATTTTTATGGATGGAATACAAGTTATTATTAAGGGACATGAAAGTTCACATGTACCAGAAGGCATTTCTGCCAAAAAACGTGTTTATGTTCAAATGCTGCTCCTGTGAAGTAGTGACATGAGACATACGCCTAGTTTCCTGAAACAAGTCACATATGTGGAAGAATGAACACATTATGCTGAGAAACATGTGCTGTGCTGTATGGTGCAGTGCATATAGGTACTGTATGGTGAAGGAAGGATAGCAGGAGAAGTAGGGTAACCTAGATTCAGCAGTTCCTTTTTCGAGCTCACCTTGCTTTCGATGAATGGTTTACTTTCTGAAAGTTTTTTATTTTTTTATTTCACCTTTCTTTAACCAGGTAGGCCAGTTGAGAACAAGTTCTCATTTACAACTGTTACCTGTCCAAGATAAATCAAAGCAGTGCGACAAAACAACAACAGAGTTACACATGAGATAAACAAACATACGGTCAAATAACAAAATAGAAAAATCTCTATACAGTGTGTGCAAATGAAGTAAGGAGATAAGGCAATAAATAGGCCATAGTGGCGAAGTAATTGCAATTTAGCAATTAACACTGGAGTGATAGATGTGCAGATGAGGATGTGCAAGTGACATGTGACATGACGTTGGCTTTAGAAACGTAGTAGCTGAATGGTTGGTCCAATTTCAGGGACGATCTGGAAGACAGGGTAGTTCTGTGGCTTCTTCTTGGGAATGGCTGAGAAATTGCTTATCTATGAGGTAATCCCGCATGCTGCTCCTATTATATCTACATTATATTATGTCTGCCCACCGCATCACCAGGGGCAAACTACCTGCCCTCCAGGACACTTACAGCACCCGATGTCACAGGAATGCCAAAAAGAGCATCAAGGACATCAACCACCCGAGCCACGGCCATTTCACCCCGCTATCATCCAGAAGGCGAGGTCAGTACAGGTGCATCAAAAATGGGACCGATACACTGAAAAACAGCTTCTACTGTATCTCTCTACTGCCATCACACTGTTAAATAGCCATTACTAGACGGCTTCCATCCGGTTACGCAACCCTGCACCTTAGAGGCTGCTGCCCTATATACATAGACTTAGAATCACTGGCCACTTTAATAATGGAACACTAGTCACTTAAATTAATCATGTTTACATACTGCTATACTCATCTCTTATGTATATACAGTATTCTATTCTACTGTATTTTAGTCAATGCCACTCCGACATTGCGCAATCTAATATTTATGTAGTTCTTAATTCCATTATTTTACTTTTAGATGTGTGTGTATTGTTGTGAATTGTTTTTAGATACTACTGCACTGTAGAGCTAGGGACACAAGCTACACCCACAATAACATCTTCTAAATACTGTATGTGTATATGACCAAACCATTTGATTTGGATTTGATATGGTATTCATTGGACTTTGGGACTGTGTGTAATAAAATGGGCCCTTTATGCCAATCAGATATGGCAGTGGCTTTGCTGATAAGACTGAGGTCATTAATCGAGATGGATTTTCTGCCCTGCGAAGTGGATTTATCCAAGCTCTGGGACACTTACCTACTCATTTATAGTGACAAATGCCCGCAGCACACCGACGTGGCATCACTGCAAACAAAAATGAGTCATTAGGACGTCCCCGGAATGTCACGAAATGGTCGCCTAAAGTGGTCAGGACGTTGTGTCATGGTTGCCTGGAGGTTTTGTCTAATTCCTGGTTGGTGCCGGGGACAACCCTGAGGATGTTTTTAGGATGTTCTTGGGTCGGTGTGTCATGTTCCCCTGGAGGTTTTTGTACCCTAGTTCCCAGGTTATTTAATGAAGCTGCCATGAAACTAGACACTAATGTACTGGTCCTCTTGCTTAGTTGTGCACCGGGGCCTCCAACTCCTCTTTCTATTCTGGTTAGAGCCAGTTTGTGCTGTTCTGTGAAGGGATTAGTACACAGCGTTGTACGAGATCTTCCGTTTCTTGACGATTTCTCACATGGAATAGCCTTCATTTCTCAGAACAAGAATAGACTGACGAGTTTCAGAAGAAAGGTCTTTGTTTCTGGCCATTTTGAACCTGTAATCGAACCCACAAATGCTGATGCTCCAGATACTTAACTAGTCTAAAGAAGGCCAGTTTTATTGTTTCTTTAATCAGCTGAGCTAACATAATTGCAAAAGTGTTTTTTAATGATGATTTAGCCTGTTAAAATTATAAACTTGGATTAGATAACACAACGTGCCATTGGAACACAGGAGTGATGGTTGCTGATAATGGGCCTATGTAGATATTACATACAAAATCAGCCGTTTCCAGCTACAATAATCATTTACAACATTTACAATGTCTGCACTGTATTGCTGATCAATTTGATGTTATTTTAGTGGACAAAAAACGTGGTTTTCTTTCAAAAACAATGACATTCAAGTTACCCCAAACTTTTGAACGGTAGTGAATAAGTTTTTTCACATTAAATAAGAGCTAAATAAGAGGACAATAAATGTCCATTGCAGTGGGCACACCGATGCCACAACTATGTTTTTCACGTACTGTACCCATTGACTGTAATGTAATTGTATTCATATTTATGTCCTAATGACCACTACAGAGGACAATTTTACACATACAATAAAATATAAATCTTTTTTTTTTTAACGTTTTTTTTTGAACATTTTCCGTCAAGATAGAATTGCCAAAGGGGGAGGAGTTGCAGTCTACAGCAGAGATAGCCCATGGTCCATACCCAAACAGTTCAAACTTCTAATTAAAAAATGTAATCTCTCCAGAAATAAGTCTCTCACTGTTGCCGCCTGCTACCGAGCCCCCTCAACTCCCAGCTGTGCCCTGGACACCATTTGTGAATTGATCGCCCCCCATCTAGCTTCAGAGTTTGTTCTGTTAGGTGACCTAACCTGGGATATGCTTTACACCCCGGCAGTCCTACAATCTAAGCTAGATGCCCTCAATCTCACACAAATTATCAAGGAACCTACCAGGTACAACCCTAAATCTGTGAACATGGGCACCCTCAGACATTGTCCTGACCAACTGGCCCTCCAAATACACCTCCGCTGTCTTCAATCAGGATCTCAGCGATCACTGCCTCATTGCCTGTATCCGCAAACGACCACCCCTCATCACTGTCAAACGCTCCCTAAAACACTTCTGCGAGCAGGCCTTTCTAATCGACCTGGCCCGGGTATCCTGGAAGTGGGCAGCTGGGAGGAGGTGCCAAACTGACTATCCTACCGATCCTCGACTTCAGCGATGTCATCTACAAAATAGCTTCCAATAATCTACTCAGCAAACTGGATGCAGTTTATCACAGTGCCATCCGTTTTGTAACTAAAGCACCTTATTCCACCCACCACTGCGACCTGTATGCTCTAGTCGGCTGGCCCTCGCTACATATTCGTCGCCAGACCCACTGGCTCCAGGTCATCTACAAGTCCATGCTAGGTAGCTCCACCTTATCTCAGTTCACTGGTCACGATGGCAACACCCACCCGTAGCACGCGCTCCAGCAGGTGTATCTCACTGATCATCCCTAAAGCCAACACCTCATTTGGCCGCCTTTCCTTCCAGTTCTCTGCTGCCTGTGACTGGAACGAATTGCAAAAATCACTGAAGTTGGAGACTTTTATCTCCCTCACCGACTTTAAACATCTGCTATCTGAGCAGCTAACCGATCGCTGCAGCTGTACACAGTCCATCGGTAAATAGCCCACCCAATTCACCTACCTCATCCCCATACTGTTTTTATTTATTTACTTTTCTGCTCTTTTGCACACCAGTATCTCTTCCTGCACATGACCATCTGATGTGATCTGGTGAAATAAAATAAAATAAAATAACCATAAATAATGGTTTGGGACACCTGGGACCATCACGTGACAAAAACCTCTCGGGGACCATGATTAAATGTCCAAGAATGTCCTAAAATCGTCCTTGTGACTGTCTCCAGATAACCAGGAACTAGAAAAAACCTCCAGCTGACCATTATACCATGTCCAAAGAATGTCCTAAAAACGTCTTTGGGGACGTCCCTGGGACAAACCGGGAACTAGACAAAATGTCCAAAGGACCATGACACAACATCCCAAGATCGTTCAAAAAAATTCCTTGGGACAAACCAGGGACTAGAAAAAGTCCCCCAGAGAATGTTCGCTTGGGACCATCACGCAGTCCTACTTACTAGTCAAATCTAAGTCTTGAGAAGGTCCTGATATGGTCCTCATTGACGTCCTGGTAACTTACAGGGAACTAGACAAAGGTCCCCCAGATAACGTTCCCTTGGGACAATTACGTGACGTCCTAAGGATTAATAAAAGGAAAATACCAAGAACATCCTAAAAAGGTCCTGACATGGTCCTCAGTGACATCCTTCGAACTTTAATGTTCCTAGAACATTTTCAGAATGTCAATGGGTCGTATTGTGCTTAAAGTCTTAAGGAACCCAATGGGAACGTCGCCAAATGTCCTCAGGATGTCCTTTGTTTGCTGGGATGTGCCACCTCCAGCCATTCAGAAGACTCTTGCCAGAGACCATTTTGTATTTTGCCACTTTAAGGAATTGATGGAAAATTTTCACAATATCAATCTGGTACACCTCTATGGTGCAAAGCCTAATTTTCCATCACTGCACCAGCTGTCTTCTAAAGTAAATGTAGCATTTCGTTTATCTCTCTCCCGTAAATGCATTTCCTATGTCACTTCCTTGCTGGTAGAGAATGAATGAGCTGAACAGACCTTTAGTGTGGGTAGGTGGCAGGAGAAGTATGACTGTATATTATATAAGGTGGTGTTCTGTAGCAGACCAACAAACACATTCGTACAGATGGAGAGACATTCATAAACTCACAAAAACATACAGTATTTACATGCAAACATCCATCAAATCCACTATCAATCATTTCGCTGTCTGTCTGTCTGTCTGTCTGTCTGTCTGTCTGTCTGTCTGTCTCCAAACATTCTAATACTCATCCATAAGACAGTTGTTTTGCCTTGGCTGTTGCTCATCCTTTAGTTTTTCTTTCTTTGATTACGTTTGAATATATGCTTATTTATGCTTATTTCATTTGGTTGTATGCGTGTGGGTGTGTATGCTGTAGTGTCTCATAATCAGAACACAAGTAATAAGGTAAAAAGTAGCACAAAGAAATAAGGCAAAAAGCACGACTAAGCAAAGCATTGGTTCTAGCTTGACAGTGATAAATGAAACAACAGCAGTGTCTAGAAATTGGTTGTTGCAAGCTCCAGAGATTGTGTTGATAAAGTTTCTAATTATTGTTCTCACCTGGGTACAGTAAACACCATACCACGGTAAGGCATCTTTTCAAGCTAACGCATTTGCCCAAAGATAAGCAATATAAAGTACTTGCTTGTGTGTCATGAGGAATTATAATTGCATCATAATTAATTATTTATCTTCAGACATTTCATGAGCAGAACAACATTTGGTTATTGTCATAATTTCTGTGCATACCTTCAGGTTGTTGTAATTTAAAAAAAAATATAAACACAAACATTTGTTAGCCTTTAGCTTGTGTGGCCCAACAACCCAGAATAGAACACCCGTGACTGTGAGAGTGTGTTTAGATGCTCCTGATGTGATACTGTCTCCTGGTTTCTGTGGCCAGGTCCCCAAGCTCTTCCAAATGCTAATGCATTCAACCTGAAGGAGCATCAGCAATTTACTTGTTTTCTACTTTTTAAAACAAGGAAGAAACAGTGAATATAGTTTTTTATTAGTTCCTTTGTCATCAGCATAAAAACGTTGCCAATGCATATCATTTTCTACTTAATTAGGCTAATGCTTGATCTTTAGTGTATCCTCCCACTGATCACAGAACTCAAGACATGATCTTAACCTTGGGTGTGAGAGGACATGCTACTGGCATTCTGTTGATATCAGTATTTAGCAAGAACCTGCAAGGAACAGTTTTTATGGCCTAAAATGGAACGAATGCACCATCTAGCATGGCCCGTATCATACACAATGGCAATGTAAATGAGGTCTCTTCTTGTAAGTAGCAGGATGCAAACCTACGAATCGGGTGACTGCACTAGGGGAATATAATTGAGTTATGGTGATTGTCAAAGAGCCAAGCAAAATCTCGAAATCACAGGCTTTTTCGCTTTCACTTCAAAAAGCTCAAGTTCTGCAATTTCTGAGGAAGTTAGGAGGAAGGCATCCTTTGATAAAGTGCAATGTCTAATAGATTTCCAGCACTCTGAGTTGTGTATGGGGAAAAGATAGCAGAAGTGCTCCGTGCAGGAGTTGACACTACCATGCATCAAAAACAGACACTTCAAACTGGAGCCAGTCAATGTAATTTATTCAATCGTTTATTGCATAAATTACAGTCATTTCAGGTGCAACTCTCCTCCAAATGAATTTATGTTACAAGACCAATTTTAAAACATGTTCACTACAGGAGACACGTTTAGCATGGTGGATTATGTTAGAGATGAATAAGGAGGACAGGGAAATCCGGCCTTGCTAGAGGCCTCCGGGTATTGAATGGATGATGGTTGGTTGATTAGAGTATCATTGCTAAGTTTTAAGTCAAGAGGCAATGACTGTTATCAAAGACAGATGATGGTAACAGCCGTGTAGTGAAGCCTGACCTTTCTGCCCTGTGACTTATGTCAATACTGTGTTTATCTATCAATCCATGCTCAGTCTTCAATGGGATATTTGAAATTGAATGTGGCATTCGTTCATCCCGTCTTGATTTGAAATTCAAATGGAACCCATCAGTAATATATATTCCAAAGTTATTCCAAAAGGCTGATCTTGTTCAAGGTTAAAAGATATTAGAATAACCAATTGAATTTCGGGTTAGTCTTGTGGCAGTTTCCCACCTGACACTCTGGCAGACAGGGAAGTCAAACCAAAGTAGCCATGAAAAACACTGGCAACAACCGTTATCCAGCAGACACCTCACATTAACAGGAAACCACTGTTCTTGGCCAACGGATTCAGACAGCTTGGCACAGACTTAGCTACAGCAACAATTATGCCGGTGAGGGTAAACCAAACAGACCAGAGAAGACAAACGCATGGTCAGATCCAAAAAGGCTGAGGCAACAGGAGTTGTTCCTCTCTCTCTCTCTCTCTCTCTCTCTCTCTCTCTCTCCTAATAATAGCGCAAGCAGTCAGCCATTTTTATGAGCGATACATATAATGGCAAGTGGAGAGATAGGAGTATATTTAATGGCACCGTTGAGATGACCTTCATATACCATCGCCGCTGGATATGGAAGTGCCCTTCAACATCCAAGTAAAGGAGTATTGGGGCTATGAAATGAGCTAGGGCTTTTTCCATCCCTGCTCTTGAGTTATAATCCATCAATAAGTATGTATCCACTTAAGACAGTTGGGGCATCTAGGCAGTGTTATTGTGGCTATGCTGCATAACAAATACTCCTGTTGTGGCACTTCTGGGAAGATGCATTGCAGACTACCTCGTTTAAGTCTATGGGCTCTATCCTCTCAAAAGGTTTATAGCTTTTATTAAACAATGAAAGTCGCCTACCCCTTTGCACCTGTTTCCTGCTGTATTGCACCGTGGACTTGGAGATGGTAGACTAGACAGTATTTGGGGAGAGGGAAATGACCACTATACAAACCTAAACAGAATTTACTTTCTGGAAGGTATTTAGCAAAGAATTGGCTGTGCAGCAATGCAGCAATGTGGTATTCCCTTAGATAAGCATGGCCTAATATGACAACCTAACAGCACCATGTTGTAAGACAAACTGGGACCTACGTTTTCTCTGAAAACTGAACCATTGCTGACATTGATGTGACTGTCTGTGACTTCGATTTATGTCGCATTGTTCAGTAGTGAAGAAGCACAGCATTTGTCTTGTATGTGCTGTTTCTCATATCACCAAGGCTATTGTACTTTAGTGTGTAAGACAGTGATTGCATCCTTGGGCTTCATGTCTGAATTTGACACTCTGTTGTGACATGTTGTCACCCAGTGTTAATACATGACCAAACAAGACAACCATCTCAAGAAATATTTGACACCAATTACTTCAGGCCAGAATTGGATTATCATCAAACTCTTAAAGATTATGGGCCCTAGCCTGGAGTGATCCTTTTAAAAACCTACTACTGTAACACACTGCAATATGCCCTTGGATGACTTGGATTTCTCTCACCCTTCTAAACCTCACACCCTGGCAAAGTTTACCTTTAAATTAATAATTATTTCACGCATCCTATAACAGACAATGGACCTTATTAAAGCGTTGGGCTGTTCGTATTCAAGCAAACACTATAAATAACGCAGATCCATTTTCTATGTCATAAAATAAGATGAAATGGGCCCTGGAATGCCATTCAGCCATTCAGACCACATTCTGATTCCACGTTGGAATTGCCTGGCCATTATTGCCTGGCTTTTAGAAAAACGGTCAGATGTGATCCACAACTCCTGCATACAGTATGACGTGCACATGATGTACACTGAGTATTCAAAACATTAACAACAGCTCTTTACATGACCACAGACTGACCAGGTGAATCCAGTTGAAAGCAATGATCCCTTATTGATGTCACTTGTTAAATCAGTGTAGATTTATTTATTTATTTATTTTATTTTATTTCACCTTTATTTAACCAGGTAGGCTAGTTGAGAACAAGTTCTCATTTGCAACTGCGACCTGGCCAAGATAAAGCATAGCAGTGTGAACAGACAACACAGAGTTACACATGGAGTAAACAATTAACAAGTCAATAACACAGTAGAAAAAAAGGGAGTCTATATACATTGTGTGCAAAAGGCATGAGGAGGTAGGCAAATAATTACAATTTTGCAGATTAACACTGGAGTGATAAATTATCAGATGGTCATGTACAGGTAGAGATATTGTAGTGCAAAAGAGCAGAAAAGTAAATAAATAAAAACAGTATGGGGATGAGGTAGGTAAAAATGGGTGGGCTATTTACCGATAGACTATGTACAGCTGCAGCGATCGGTTAGCTGCTCAGATAGCAGATGTTTGAAGTTGGTGAGGGAGATAAAAGTCTCCAACTTCAGCGATTTTTGCAATTCGTTCCAGTCACAGGCAGCAGAGAACTGGAAGGAAAGGCGGCCAAATGAGGTGTTGGCTTTAGGGATGATCAGTGAGATACACCTGCTGGAGCGCGTGCTACGGGTGGGTGTTGCCATCGTGACCAGTGAACTGAGATAAGGCGGAGCTTTACCTAGCATGGACTTGTAGATGACCTGGAGCCAGTGGGTCTGGCGACGAATATGTAGCGAGGGCCAGCCGACTAGAGCATACAGGTCGCAGTGGTGGGTGGTATAAGGTGCTTTAGTGACAAAACGGATGGCACTGTGATAAACTGCATCCAGTTTGCTGAGTAGAGTGTTGGAAGCAATTTTGTAGATGACATCGCCGAAGTCGAGGATCGGTAGGATAGTCAGTTTTACTAGGGTAAGTTTGGCGGCGTGAGTGAAGGAGGCTTTGTTGCGGAATAGAAAGTCGACTCTAGATTTGATATTCGATTGGAGATGTTTGATATGAGTCTGGAAGGAGAGTTTACATTCTAGCCAGACACCTAGGTACTTATAGATGTCCACATATTCAAGGTCGGAACATTCCAGGGTGGTGATGCTAGTCAGGCGTGCGGGTGCTGGCAGCGAACGGTTGAAAAGCATGCATTTGGTTTTACTAGCGTTTAAGAGCAGTTTGAGGCCACGGGAGGAGTGTTGTATGTTCATTGAAGCTCGTTTGGAGGTTAGATAGCACAGTGTCCAAGGACGGGCCGGAAGTATATAGAATGGTGTCGTCTGCGTAGAGGTGGATCAGGGAATCTCCCGCAGCAAGAGCAACATCATTGATATATACAGAGAAAAGAGTCGGCCCGAGAATTGAACCCTATGGCACCCCCATAGAGACTGCCAGAGGACCGGACAGCATGCCCTCCGTTTTGACACACTGAACTCTGTCTGCAAAGTAGTTGGTGAACCAGGCAAGGCAGTCATCAGAAAAAACGAGGCTACTGAGTCTGAGTCTGAGTCGAAAGCTTTGGCCAGGTTGATGAAGTTTGATGAAGACGGCTGCACAGTACTGTCTTTTATCGATGGCGGTTATGATATCGTTTAGTACCTTGAGCGTGGCTGAGGTGCACCCGTGACCGGCTCGGAAACCAGATTGCACAGCGGAGAAGGTACCATTCGAGATGGTCAGTGACCTGTTTGTTGACTTGGCTTTCGAAGACCTTAGATAGGCAGGGCAGGCTGGATATAGGTCTGTAACAGTTTGGGTCCAGGGTGTCTCCCCCTTTGAAGAGGGGGATGACTGCGGCAGCTTTCCAATCCTTGGGGATCTCAGACGATATGAAAGAGAGGTTGAACAGGCTGGTAATAGGGGTTGCGACAATGGCGGCGGATAGTTTCAGAAATAGAGGGTCCAGATTGTCAAGCCCAGCTGATTTGTACGGGTCCAGGTTTTTCAGCTCTTTCAGAACATCTGCTATATGGATTTGGGTAAAGGAGAACCTGGAGAGGCTTGGGCGAGTAGCTGCGGGGGGGGGGGGGGGGGGGGGGAGCTGTTGGCCGAGGTTGGAGTAGCCAGGCGGATGGCCAGCCGTTGAGAAATGCTTGTTGAAGTTTTCGATAATCATGGATTTATCGGTGGTGACCGTGTTACCTAGCCTCAGTGCAGTGGGCAGCTGGGAGTAGGTGCTTTTGTTCTCCATGGACTTCACAGTGTCCCAGAACGTTTTGGAGTTGGAGCTACAGGATGCAAATTTTTGCCTGAAGAATCTGGCCTTAGCTTTCCTGACTGACTGCGTGTATTGGTTCCTGACTTCCCTGAACAGTTGCATATCGCGGGGACTATTCGATGCTATTGCAGTCCGCCACAGGATGTTTTTGTGCTGGTCGAGGGCAGTCAGGTCTGGAGTGAACTAAGGGCTATATCTGTTCTTAGTTCTGCATTTTTTTAACGGAGCATGCTTATCTAAAATGGTGAGGAAGTTACTTTTAAAGAATGACCAGGCATCCTCAACTGACGGGATGAGGTCAATGTCCTTCCAGAATACCTGGGCCAGGTCGATTAGAAAGGCCTGCTCACAGAAGTGTTTTAGGGAGCGTTTGACAGTGATGAGGGGTGGTCGTTTGACTGCGGCTCCGTAGCGGATACAGGCAATGAGGCAGTGATCGCTGAGATCCTGGTTGAAGACAGCGGAGGTGTATTTGGAGGGCCAGTTGGTCAGGATGACGTCTATGAGGGTGCCCTTGTTTACAGATTTAGGATTGTACCTGGTGGGTTCCTTGATGATTTGTGTGAGATTGAGGGCATCTCAATCTTACACCCTTTAAAACGGAAGAGTTATATGAAAGAGACTAATACGTGAATGCACTGTACTCGGGAGCCTTTTGTATTAACTATTGTAGTAGTTGTGGTGAAGGTAGTGGTAGTGGTAGTCATAGTGTCTGTATTTGTTATTTACCCGTATGTGGCGTAAACCAACGTGATCTGTTACGACGGTTCCTCTCCTTGTTCAGGCGGCGTTCGGCGGTCGGCGTCACCGATCTTCTAGCCATCGTCGATCCACTTTTCATTTTCCATTTGTTTTGTCTTGTTTTCCTACACACCTGGTTCTCATTTCCCTCATTAAGCGTTGTGTATTTAACCCTCTGTTCCCCCCATGTCTTTGTGTGGAATTGTTTGTTGTAAGTGCTTGTGCACATGTAGATAAGGAGGAGGA
The DNA here is from genome assembly GCF_057628025.1 of Oncorhynchus mykiss. NCBI lineage: Eukaryota > Metazoa > Chordata > Actinopteri > Salmoniformes > Salmonidae > Oncorhynchus > Oncorhynchus mykiss. Next base: position 6,743,838 of record NC_143045.1, read on the forward strand.
GACAGGCTAAAGAAGGATTTTTAAGCCTTGAGACAATTGAGACATGGATTGTGCATGTGTGCCATTCAGAAGTAGAATGGGTAAGACCCAAATTGTAAGTGCCTTTGAAAGAGGTATGGTAGTAGGTGCCAGGCGCAACGGTTTCTATCAAGAACTGCAATGCTTGCTGTGTTTTTCATGCTCAACAGTTTCCCATGTGTATCAAGAATGGTCCAACACCTAAAGGTCATCCAGCCAGCTTGACCCAACTGTGGGAAGCATAGGAGCCAACATGGGCCAGCATCCCTGTGGAACACTTTCGACACCTTGTAGAGTCCATGCCCGGATGAATTGAAGCATGTGCATGTGAGTGAAGGGGTCTGGAGTTTTAGTCTGTTGGAATAGTAATTCATTATTGTTGGATAATTGCCAGGCCATGCTGAAGAAATACCTTTGACAGAACCCATTTCTTTCCATCACTGTCACCCTTTCCATTTGTGTGATAATACATCTTTCATCATTTATGAGGGGACATTTACATGGCTGATAGGCCCCGATAAGCCCTGCCAGTTCCACCCTGTGCTCCTGTTCTCCATGTCATTTCCCCTTCCTTAATGTATACCTAACCCTCCTCAAGCCTGAGCAGGGGGGAGCTACTAGGCCTAGCAGACAAAAGTTGCATGCACACCAACTCCAGTATCACCTCTGTGAGGGTTTAAAAATAGATGGAATGAATAGGCAGCCTTTCATTTTCTATTCTCAGCCAGGGAGACTAGCCTTCATTCTGAGGAATTAGGAACCATTAGGATGAGTTGCAGATTAAAAGGTGTCACGCACAAGACCAGAGAAGCCACAAATTGTAGTTATTTAGATGAGGGGGAAAACTTGGGAGCCACATTAACCGTGGCGCAAATGATTGTTTGACACAAGTATTTGTGTGGAGGAATCATAGAATTTGGCCATGGACCAGGCTGTGACCTCAGTTTGACTGTAATGAAAGGTAATGAAAGAAGGCAAGGCCTGGAGAGTACACAGAAAGTAAAACACATCCACAATGTTGAGTTAACAGAGAGTGGAATCTATTACATGCCTGATCTACTGCCTTGTGTTCAGGGGTGGGTCCCCACTTGCAGTTGCCTTTGACTGTGTCATTAACACAGATGTTCATGGCATGGGGAATTACAAACAGCTCTTAATGAGAACTGACATTTTACAAATGACTTAAACTGGTTAAATGATATTGTGACAGTGACAGTGACGGTGTCCTGATGTCCTGATAGTTAGAAAACAGTCAAAGAATCATGGGTTATCTGTCTCCGGTGGCCAGCAGTTGGTTTCCAGGTAATTAATTTGTAGCATTCTATATTTTGAGCCATTTTGTCTTGTTGGTTAAATTCTTATCTCCTTTATTTTCTGGTTGTAAGCATGATGCTATCTCTAATTGTAAAAAAGGAAGAAAAAAAAGCATAAAAATTGGGTTCTACGATTGGAGACAATGGACATTGTCAACTAATTGCCACAAAACATATGACCCTTCACAGGATATAACATCAAGATTATATCATTTATATTACTTTCCCAACCGCGTGTGCCTGCATTTGCCTTATTGTTATAGAGGTTACGAATGGAACAACTTTGTGTAGCAGGATTGTGACAGACATCAAGACATGCAGTTGAAAGAGAGGACATCTCTTCAACATTTAATAGACTTCGTCTTTCCACAACAGGCATTGGCGAGTGAAGGGCAGTTTGGTGCTGAATAGGACCCATACATCACCCAGATGGATGTTACACATGGGTGTCGAATAACAAAATTACACCCTTTAAAGCGGAAGAGTTATATGAAAGAGACTAATACGTGAATGCACTGTTCTCGGTAGCCTTTTGTATTAACTATTGTAGTAGTTGTGGTGAAGGTAGTGGTAGTGGTAGTCATAGTGTCTGTATTTGTTATTTATCCTTATGTGGTGTAAACCAACATGATCTGTCATGACTTCCACCGAAGTCGGTTCCTCTCCTTGTTCAGGCGGCGTTCGGCAGTCGGCGTCACCGATCTTCTAGCCATCGTCGATCCACTTTTCATTTTCCATTTGTTTTGTCTTGTTTTCCTACACACCTGGTTCTCATTTCCCTTATTAAGTGTTGTGTATTTAACCCTCTGTTCCCCCCATGTCTTTGTGTGGAATTGTTTGTTGTAAGTGCTTGTGCACATGTTTACTGGTGCCCGTCGGGTTTTGTACCCATGTTGGTTCTTTCTTTAGGCCGTTGGTTTTGATATTGAACTGCTCCGTCTATTACCTAGTTCTGCTCTCCTGAGTCTGACTTTATTGCCACCACTTACGTACCCCCTTACATGATCTCATTGGAATATCAAAACAATTACATTTAACCATTGTTTTTTCACCTTCGACAGACACTTAAGTTTGTATGTCTCTTGTGGGAACATACTGTACTTCTATATATCACAATAATAGCCTATTATTTATACAGTACATGTATGTCACAAAGCATGGTTAGGGTTAGAGACATACAGTACAATGGTCCATTTTGTGAAAGAGATTGTCTGTTGGATTTCCCTTAGTCATGTCTGCCCAAAGCCTGAGTAATGCCTTTACAGTGAGCCCATTAATTAAAACTTGGGTCAGCGCTGACAGACACTGTCTGAGGAGCTGCTGGCAAGCCAGGACACTTTACCAGTTGAAACTTCATTGTTAAGGTCAAACGTGCTGTAGTCAGTTTGGATTATCCGCGTGTAACTGCCTTCCTTGTTACGACGTGCATCTTAAAATAACAGGGCCGGGACGCTTTAGTGCCTTTATGTGTCTCTCCAGTACTCGCCATTTAAAAGCCAATTAAAAGCGGCACACAATAGAAACTAAGAGTTATTCTGGTGTCAGCGATGATGTAACAGTAAGGGCTTATTGAGAAGAAAAACAACCTTTAGGGTCACATAGGAGAGCTTCAACACCGCACAGGCCAGAAGAACACACAGTGCCCTGTCACACGCATAAGATGCTAGCATAATGTAGGAAAAATGTTGCATCTCTGTTAGAGAAGTGAAACAGATTCAGAGATCAGCACTCTCACATTATAAATAATCTCATTGCATACACTGATCAAGACCTATGTATTATATAAGATAAACAATGTATATTAGCATATACAGTGCATTCAGAAGGCATTCTGACCACTTGACTTTTTACATATTTTGTTATGTTACAGCCTTCTTCTAAAATGCCCAAACTGAGCAATCGGGGAGAAGGGCCTTGGTCAGGGAGGAGACTAAGATGGTCACTCTGAGAGAGCTCCAGAGTTCCTCTGTGGAGATGAGAGAAACTCCCAGAAAGACAACAATCACTGCAGCACTCCATCAATCAGGTCTTTATGGTAGAGTGGCCAGACGGAAGCCATTCCTCAGTAAAAGGCACATGACAGCCCACTTGGACTCTCAGACCATGAGAAACAAGATTTTCTGGTCTGATGAAACCAAGAATGAACTCTTTGGCCTGAATGCCAAGTGTCACTTCTGGAGGAAACCTGGCACCATCCCTATGGTGAAACATTGTGGTGGCATCATCATGCTGTGGGAATGTTTTTCAGCTGTAGGGACTGGGAGACTAGTTAGGATCAAGGGGAAGATGAACGGAGCAAAGTACAGAGAGATCCTTGATGAAAACCTGCTTCAGAGCACCCAGGACCTCTGACTGAGGAGAAGGTTCACCTTCCAACAGGACAAAGACCCTAAGTACACAGCAAAGACAATGCAGGAGTGGCTTCGAGACAAGTCTCTGATTGTCCTTGAGTGGCCCAGCCAGAGCCCAGACTTGAACCCAATTCAACATCTCTGGAGAGACCTAAAAATAGCTGTGCAGCGACACACCCCATCCAACCTGACAGAGCTTGAGAGGATCTGCAGAGAAATATGGGAGAAACTCCCCAAACACAGGTGTGCCAAGCTTGTAGTGTCATACCCAAGAAGACTTGAGGCTGTAATCGCTGACAAAGGTGCTTCAACAAAGTACTGAGTCACATGTCTGAATACTTTTGTAAATGTGATATTTCTGGGGGGTTTTCATATATTTGCGAAAATTTCTGCAAACCTGTTTTTGCTTTGTCATTATGGGGTATTGTGTGTATATTAATGATGGAAAGAAAACATTATTTTTTTAAAGCTGTAACGTAACAAAATGTGTAAAAAGTCAAGGGGTCTGAATGTTTTCCGAATGCAATGTACACCTTGTAAAAATGCTCATGTAAACACACAAAAACTTCTCAATTTTATCAATTGAGTTGATTCCACCAATGTAACTTTAATAACACAATTTGTCCATAAATGCCTGTGTGCTGTTTGAGTGGCATTTGGAGCTATCCTAATTACCCTAGGTCACTATTTGTGCTACTTTTATCAGGTTAGGATAGGATAATCCCACAGTTTATTTCTCAATGGAGACACAGTTTTCTCGTCAGAAATGTGGAAGGGACATGACAGCTTTAGGCTCTCACGGTAAAGACAACATTCTTTTAGATCTGTTACAAAGCAAGCAAACAGAGGATTTGATCCTCTCACAAAAGAGAGTGGCTTGTTTCCCCTGCTGCAATTTGTATGAGCTGCTGCACAGAAACCATTTCAGTTTTAATGGGCTTTACTTAGCACCCTTCAGAGTACTATTCTACTTTAATCTGTTTATAGCCCTGCCTCCAAGCATCGATGCACAATGAAGCCTGCCGGATGGGTGCAGTTAAATAGTTTTCCCTGCCCAAGCCCCTGTGTGTTAGCTTGAGCTTTGTGTGGCCCATCTGAGATTCTGTAGCAGGCGCACTCTATAGGAACGCCCTCACCACACAGCCTGCTATAGATTACTTCATGCTTAATGGAAACTCAATTAAGACTCAGTTAAAAAAGCTACCCTGTATAGTGGAAGTGCAGTCGTGGCCAAAAGTTTTGAGAATGACACAAATATTAATTTTCACAAGATATTTTTGTCAGATGTTACTATGGAATATTGAAGTATAATTAAAAGCATTTCATAAGTGTCAAAGGCTTTTATTGACAATTACATGAAGTTGATGCAAAGAGTCAATATTTGCAATGTTGACCCTTCTTTTTCAAGACCTCTGCAATCCGCCCTGGCATGCTGTCAATTAACTTCTAGGCCACATCCTGACTTGATGGCAGCCCATTCTTGCATAATCAACGCTTGGAGTTTGTCAGAATTTGTGGGGTTTTGTTTGTCCACGCGCCTCTTGAGGATTGACCACAAGTTCTCAGTGGGATTAAGGTCTGGGGAGTTTCCTGCCCATGGACCCAAAATATCGATGTTTTGTTCCCCCGAGCCACTTAGTTATCACGTTTGCCGTATGGCAAGGTGCTCCATCATGCTGGAAAAGGCATTGTTCGTCACCAAACTGTTCCTGGACGGTTGGGAGAAGTTGCTCTCTGAGGATGTTTTGGTACCATTCTTTATTCATGGCTGTGTTCTTATGCATGATTGTGAGTGAGCCCAATCCCACGCATGAATGGTCTGAGGATGCTTTACTGTTGGCATGACACAGGACTGATGGTAGCGCTCACCTTGTCTTCTCCGGAGTAGCTTTTTATCTGGATGCCCCAAACAATCGGAAAGGGGATTCATCAGAGAAAATGACTTTACCCCAGTCCTCAGCAGTCCAATCCCTGTACCTTTTGCAGAATATCAGTCTTTCCCTGATGTTTTTCCTGGAGAAAAGTGGCTTCTTTGCTGCCCTTCATGACACCAGGCCATCCTCCAAAAGTCTTCGCCTCACTGTACGTGCAGATGCACTCACACCTGCCTGCTGCCATTCCTGAGCAAGCTCTGTACTGGTGGTGCCCTGATCCCGCAGCTGAATCAACTTTAGGAGACGGTCCTGGCGCTTGCTGGACTTTCTTGAGCGCCTTGAAGCCTTCTTCACAACAATTGATCCGCTCTCCTTGAAGTTCTTGATGATCCGATAAATGGTTGATTTACGTGCAATCTTCCTGGCAGCAATATCCTTGCCTGTGAAGCCCTTTTTGTGCAAAGCAATGATGACGGCACATGTTTTCTTGCAGATAACCATGGATGACAGAGGAAGAACAATGATTCCAAGCACCACCCTCCTTTTGAATCTTCCAGTCTGTTATTCGAACTCAATAAGCATGACAGAGTGATCTCCAGCCTTGTCCTCGTCAACACTCACACCTGTGTTAATGAGAGAATCACTACATGATGTCAGCTGGTCCTTTTGTGGCAGGGCTGAAGTGCAGTGGAACTTTGCAGGGGGGGATTCAGTTAATTTGCATGGCAAAGAGGGACTTTGCAATTAATTGCAATTCATCTGATCACTCTTCATAACATTCTGGGGCATATGCAAATTGACATCGTACAAACCGAGGCAGCAGACTTTGTGAAAATTAATATTTTTGTCATTCACAAAACTTTTGGCCACGAGTCCATGTGACTTTTGAAAATTGACCTGCTGAGGACAGAGATGGGAAAGGTGCGTGTTAGGTTGCATGTGGAGTGTTATCTTCTGTTTGAGCACCAGTGAACTGGAGCAGTGTTTACTTTAAGTCCCATAGCATGCACACTCCAAAGGTCAGAGGAGGAAGAGCACACCTTCAAGCCCTTAAATCATTCAGCGCCATTGTGGATGCCTGCATGTTTCTCCATTCGATCCCTCCATCTAAAAATACATCCTTTGTCTCCGGGAAGAGGAAAAGTCTGAAAAGTAAAGGACGGTGATGATCAAAGTACCATCAAACTGTAATACCCACTGTACTGTGGTTTGCTTCTGACATGGGCAACAAAAACACATTGTTCACAAAATGGATACAGTGCGCTTCGTCTGGCACAGCCAATCTCAATCAGTCTTTAGCATTCTTATTGTCCGAGCATGAAAATGTATCGATGTCGCCACGCTTACAGCTGTGCTGAGTTGATTTTGAATGCATTCTGCATTGTATCGATTGGTACATAGACATTTGCCAACGGTGGTTTTGCCGGTATTATGGAGGCTAAAATGAGACTGCCGGATAAAGCTGACGCATAGTGTCTCCTTGGATGAAAAGCTGCGTTCTATGAAAATAACCAGAGCAACACAAACACAGGCACACACCACACCCACTCCGTGCCAAATCCGCAAGCGCTGAAGATCAATAGTGTGATAAATGACCTTACTATCAAGATTGACTTGCATTCAACCCCAGCTTTTCGTTTGCATAACCTCCTGAAATTGTCCACCTTAAATATTGCAGGATAGTAGACACCAGGGGGAGAGAGGTGGGGTGATGGAAAGTTGAGAGAAGCAAAGAGAAGATCTAAGCCCCCAGCTGTAATTCCATTTTATTCCACTGTTGTTTTGTTTGTCAATGTCATTATGGTGAAATGGACAATTCGAGCGAGGTGAGTGAATGAAGCCTTTTACGGCGCAGTGCACATCATGAACAAATCAGCATATGCGAGTGTCCTGTTCACGGGTGTGCCATAAACGCGCAAGACCTCATGACTTATGGGTTTGAAACATGCGGTTGATTTTAGCCTGCAATTATGGAAGAGAAGTTGACCTGCATTAGTACGGGCTAAAACACACAGGGACATTGTGTGTGCCTGTCATTTCTCAAATGTGATATTCACACTGGCAAGGTACTAAATGGAAAATAGTTAGTGCTTTCAAGGACAAGAAGCCCTTGAGTTGTGTGCTCTGTTGGTTACTATGGAGATTAGGGGTATTGCATTGTAACATACACAATAGAATTTGCTCAATGGACACTGCTTGCAATTTATTTCACCACTACTGGATATTTATTTGTGTGTTGCTGTGGTTTTCGATATGGACATTTCTTGCTAGAGGTGCAGTGTTATGCACATTAGTGCCATTTATACATCTAACCAGAGGGACGAGAAACATGTGATCCATGAATAGTTATCCAAACCTCAAGACATTTGAAACGAATGACGTGGGCACAAGGGCTTTGTTTTTACTATTTGTATGTGATGCTGTAATAATTCCATGTTGTACACTCCTCTGTGTTACTTCGCTGGAATCACATGCATCTCTAAATGCTTGAAAAGTACACGAATAGCTCAGAGAATGGGGCATTACAGTACCTTGGGATGTCGTATGCCTTGATCGGCAAAGGCAACAGAGGCGTTTGCCTTCAGCCAAACTGTTTAAATGCAAAAGCGTATAGCTAACTTCTGATTATGAATGATGTTTTAAGTGCTAGATTAATGTTAGACACCACTGACTTCTCGGGAGTGCCATGATACACTGTCACTCGGGCATATCCTGGGTCATAGTAGGACATTGCTTTTGGAATCATGCGTTTATTTCCTCGCCATTCTGGTTTGCATGCTCATCTATTCATCAACCAATCTGTTGCTAATTATGTTTCTAAAACAGGTGGTTTCTGCTTGACATTAAGGGTTGTGTGTGTTCGATCTGTGTTTCTTGAGGAGGAGCGGTCAATTTAACAACTACACCTCTCCTAACAATTTTGCTCGGTTATTTTTCTCCCTGTATGCGTTGCCCTTCAATAAGAAGACATGCTAAAGGGTGAATAGGCGAGAGCGAGAGAGAAAGCACACAAAACAATTCTCCCTGTGGGAAGGCCATCTTCTCCGAGACAGAACACTGCTGTCATGCTGTCTTGGTTGTGCTGTGCCTTCCCAACAAGCTACTGTACAAAGACACAACGTGAAAATGGATAAATGAAAACTGTTTCTCTGTTTTGTTTTGTCTTTTCTGTGGACATGTTCAAACTCCTGTGCTTGGTTCCCATTTAGACATGTTACTTGACAGTTCCTGTGAAAAAGCCCAACGTCGTGACCGAGAGACCAATGAGGCGGCGAACAATTGGCCCAGCGTCATCCGGGTTAGGGGAGGTTTTGCACAAGTAAAACATTTAAAAAGTACATAAAGAATACACCTGCCCGCTCTCCAAGGCTGTTATCTCAGGCCCAACCAGGCTGTCTGTCTCAGATCCAACCAGGCTGTTATCTCAGTCCAAACAAAGCTGTTATCTCAGGCCCATCTCCTCCATAATATCCTTCCCCTATGCTTTTGCTGTTCTCAGTGCACCATGAATTGATGTCAGAGTGGGTTGCCATTTTCTTTCTGGCTCTGCAATGCTGAACAGTTGAACAGCAGAACATGTTGTTGCGGGGATCAATAGTCCTAATCGGAGCCCAGTGTGCTCCATTAAAGTAGGATATCTCCCACCCATACCCCTACTGGGATTTGTCTCCATAAGCACAAAAAGAGAAAACCGTTTTTATTCTTCTTAAGGCTAGCGCTCCTGCAGGTTATTGTTCTGCCTAACAAGCAAGCAATACCTCACTGTAATAGCTCAATTAATATGCCAGTTTTTCCGTGCATGATAAAGCCTTGGCAACGAGAGAGGAGAAAGAAACGCCAACCCAGGCTCCTAGTTTTCTACAGAGAGTACATGGGGAAATAGATGGACAATCGCTGACAGTTTGGTGTGACTTAATGACCCCCAGCCAAATTGCTTTGCAGGATCCCTGCACATGGGCGGCTTAAGATAGCGAGGACTTGTATCATACACATCCCATGGGGAAGAGCGACACGTTGTTAACGGTGTTTCCGAGGGATTGGAGGGATCTTAGCGCTGCTATCCTCCTCATTATTCACACCCCTGCATGTCCCGGGCGTCTCTCTCTCACTTTTCGCGCTCACTTCAGCACAAGTTTATATTCACTGCTCTCTCTTGGCTTCTTTTTTTACTTCATCCATCTTGCACAAAGACAGATGGAGGTGTGTACATAGATAGTGCCCCCAGTCTGACACTATCTCTCTTCTGCTAAATCTAGATCTCTACCTCAGAAGATAAATGGATCAATGGAAGCAGAGCAGCAGAACAATGGAGACCTAGTGACTCATGATCCCACAGTTACAAAGCAGTTAATGTTTGATGTCTTCTATGGATGTTTGCTGACTGAGGAATAGGCCGGCAATCTGTTGTGGAGTCAAACGTCCTCTCTCACCTGTCCTAATGACTACTGTACCTTTAAATGGCCCTATGTCTTCAGTCTATGTTGTTACAGTGTGTAAATGTGAATTGCCCCTAAGAGAAGCTTCCGTAGCAGGATGATCCTGCCCAGAAGTTCCACAGAGAGGTGGTGTCCTAGCTACTGTAGAAAGTCCTCTGCAGCTTTCACATATAAAATGTACATGGAGATTAAAGGCACAGAACTACAATGTTGCCACAAGCTCACTATAGGAAAGGACATGAGCTGAAGGCGTTAGATGTTAATTAGGCCATGCATGTCTCATTTTTGTGGGCTTTGCTTTTGTTCAAGTTTGACAGTGTCTGGGTGGTTCCTGGGGTAATACATGAGCCCATACTGAGCTGTCAGTGTGGATGTGCGAGTCAGGGATGATCACTAAAAGGAAAGAGCTCAGCCTGGCTGTGATGGAGCATGCATGTGCCAGATAAAGCAGGGCTCTTTGCATATAACATCAAAGAGATTCACATATTGAAAGAGGATTTGCAGTGTGAACTTTAGCTGGGATTCTTTGTGAGCATTAGATTAGTCGCGGAGAGCGAGGAGGATAGACCATGGACAGGCCCGAGGGGGCAGTGAAAGATGTGCCTCAGACGGCCATTGTGGCAAAAGTCAAGTAAAATACGATATGTTCCAATCAAAGTAGATTTTTTTGCGTACAAAGATTAGCAGATGTTAAAGCAGGTGCAGCAAAATGCTTTTGTTCCTAGCTCCTGCAGTGCAATACAATGTTATGCTCTTCCATTTCTGGGGCGTTACCTAGTGAAAACAATTCTCTCTCTACCGCTTTTTCAGCAGTGGCTGACAGGTAACAAGGCTTAACAAATCAAGAGCTGACAGCTTGAAAGGCAGGGATTATCTGTCATCTATGGCTGATCTGGATAGAGCAATGGAGACTGTTGCTATGACACATTTTTTAAATCTTTATTTAACTAGGCAAGTCATTTAAGAACAAATTCTTATTTTGCAATTAAGGCCTCTAACACCGACAACGGTGGGACAATTGTGCACTGCCCTACCCAATGGGACTCCCGATCACAGCCAGTTGTGATACAGCACAGGATCGAACCAGGGTCTGTAGTTATGCCTAGCACTGAGATGCAGTGCCTTATACATCTGCGCCACTCTGGAGCCCATCATCAGCAGAGTGTTGTGACAAACTCAGGTTAAGGTGCTACAGTATGTGGTGAAAGGAGGTAAGTTTTTGGTTCCCTGCATCACATGGTAATTGATAACTATGGCTTGGGAAATTGATATCCTATCACTGGGAGATAATTACTTTAATTAACCTGTCATGAATTGTAATTGTATTGCCTCTTATATGATCAACACAGAATCACGCATCTTATTAGTTATTTAAGATATTTGTTTGTGGATTTTCCCTTTAAACTTTCCTGAATAACTGGACCTGCTGGAAGCATACTGTATGTGGCCACATTATTATAGGGTGACTTAGGAGAATGATATCCGCAACAGACAGCTCATCTCAGTATCAGAACTTAAAATGCAGCCAGACTGACATGCTCAGTCATTTTGTGCCGTTTTTCAAGTAACATTTTCACTGCCTAGAGTAGAATTTGGTACTCATTTGAAAACAATAATGCAATTATTCATGTCAGGCTAGTCTAGATAATTGTATTGTCCTTAAACAAGATCAATAGGGGAGCTTTTTGAACTGACCCAAAAAGTGGCCTCTCCGGTTATATTGAACATGGGTGCAGCTTTTAATGATTTTATGTGTGGTATGATGCTAGTTAGCCTATTGCAGATCTGGACAAACGATCCACCTACCACTATTGTCAATATGAATGGTGGATAGTTAGAAAGATAGACAGTTAGACTGGTAGACTATACTCACCCGTGGGATATTTAAGCAATAAGGCCCGAGAGGGTGTCATATATGACCAATATACCACGGCTAAGGGCTGTTCTTATGCACGACGCAAAGCAGACTGCCTGGACACAGCCCTTAGCCGTGGTATATTGGCCATATACCACAAACCCACAAGGTGCCTCATTGCTATTATAAACTGGTTACCAACGTAATTAGAGCAGGGAAAAACAAATGTTTTTATTATACCTGTGGTATATGGTCTGATATAACACGGCTGTCAGCCAATCAGCATTCAGGGTTCAAACCACCCAGTGTATAATAAAAGTAGGCATGAGGAAAAGCGTAGTGCACAAGTGAGGTACCAAAACACCTTGATCTAGAGGAGGCACATGCAAGCAGAAGAGGACATTTGGCTAGGATGGAAGAAATTATATAGTAAAACCTCCTCCAAAAGGGTGTATGTAAACCTAGGAAAAAACACACTACCCTCCCCAAAGTATCAAATAAGTTAGACAACCCCCATAGAGTGCACAGTGAAGTAACTTAAAAGCCAAACGAGTGAAAAGCCTTAAAAAGCAAACATTGAAGAAGTAATTGATATCGTCTGAATTCTACTATTCGTGGTTGGATCAGCTCATTTGCATCCTAAGATACTTACTGCCTCGGGAGGAGATTCTCATCATGTGAAATTATGCAGAATGATTGCTATTTTATGCAGAAAAACCATTGCTTTTATGACATTGTAATTCCCCCAAACCCTCCAATTACATGCTTTGTTTTTGTGTGTGTGTGTGTGTGTGTGTGTGTGTGTGTGTGTTTTCCTGCGTCCGTAGGTACCTACGTGTGTGTTCTGTAGGTAGTCCATTATTGTCTAACACCCTTGTTGTAGGTGTATTGTTTTTGACAGAAGCCTCTATAATTGGGATTGTGACTTTGTACAAAGTTGTCACACCTTGAAACCCTGTCTGTTTATTACATTGCTTCCACTCGTCCTATAGCTTAAGCGGATGTGAATGACTTGTAATACCTCAGATTAATTTAGATATCTGTCAGAGACTGTCAGAGTTTAAATCCATCAGATTTCCTTTAAAACTGTGAATGTCACTTTAACATCTCACATGTCATTTCCTGTCACCTTATCTCAAATGTAAAAATGTAAAAATTAAAAAATTTATTTAGCATGTTTCTGGCTTCCGTGACCTTCAATGCCTCATAGTCCTTTTTAATACTCAGACTGGATAATCAGACATGTCCAATAAAGTCATTGAGTATACCTCAGTTTTCTAAATACAGGTTGTATTGCAACCACACTGAGGGTGCAAAGGTACAAACATACATACTTTACTGCAACTTAACATCAATGACACAGCTGTTCGCTTGCAAAATGACCTATGAGCTTTGTTTGAACGAGTTGGCCCTAGGCCCGGTGGCATCGTCTTTTTTTTAATTATTATTACAAAAACAATTTTTAACCCATTCACCACCACCCCTTTTCGGAGGACACAAATATTTTTTTGTTTTTACAGCTTTTCCGCTACATAGACATACACTACCGTTCAAAAGTTCTAAGTTCACTTAGAGATGTCCTTGTTTTTGAAAGAAAAGCACAAGTACATTAGAGTGTCTAGTTTGAGAAACAGACACCTCACAAGTCCTCAGCTGTCAGCTTCATTAAATAGTACCCACAAAACACCAGTCTCAATGTCAACAGTGAAGAGGCGACTCCGGGATTCTGGCCTTCAAGGCAGAGATCCTCTGTCCAGAGTCCAGTGTTATTTTGCCCATCTAAATCTTTTATTTTTCTTAGCCAGTCTGATATATGTATTTTTCTTTGCAAGTCTGCCTAGAAGGCCAGCATTTCTCAAACTAGACACTCTAATGTACTTGTCCTCTTGCTCAGTTGTGCACCTGGGCCTCCCACTGCTCTTTCTATTCTGGTTAGAGCCAGTTTGTGCTGTTCTGTGAAGGGAGTAGTACACAGCGTTGTACAAGATCTTCAGTTTCTTGGCAATTTCTCACATGGAAAAGCCTTATTTTCTTAGAACAAGAATAGACTGACGAGTTACAGAAGAAAGGTCTTTCCGGCCCTTTTGAGCCTGCAATCTAACCCACAAATGCTGATGCGCCAGATACTCAACTAGTCTAAAGAAGGCCAGTCTTATTGCTTCTTTAATCAGATCAACAGTTTTCAGCTGTGCTAACATAATTGCTAATGATCAATTAGCCTTTTAAAATGATAAACTTGGATTAGCTAACAAAATGTGCCACTGGAACACAGGAGTGATGGATGCTGATAATGGGCCTTTGTACGCCCAGTAGATATTCCATAAAAAATCTGCCGTTTCCAGCTACAATAGTCATTTACAACATTAACAACGTCTATACTGTATTTCTGATCAATTTGGTGTTATTTTAATGGGCAAAAAAATTTGCTTTTCTTTCAAAAGCAGGGACATTTCTAAGTGAACCCAAACTTTTGAACGGTAGTGTACATTTGACATATACATTTTACGTATGTGGTACTTTTGTATACAGCAATCACATAACAATATTACATTACCAAACATATGCTCTCAATCCCACCCCTCAGCCACTCTCAGCCCACCCCACCTATCACCATAGACCCCCTCAGCCACTCTCAGCCCATTCCACCTATCACCATAGATCACCCTCGTTTGGTTCCCATCTGCGATATATTTTACAATTGTGTTGTGATGTTTTATATGATTTTTGAAACTTTCTATTCACATAGTATCCACAGACTATGAGATAAAGATGAAAACCTGTCCTACGAGTATTATTTTTATTGATTGACTTATTTACTATGGCTTTCCAAATCGCCCGACACTGCTATTTATAAGGTTCATTTTAAGTAAATGTTGTGATTTTTTTTAATCAACCATTCCTGAACCTGTGACTAGAAGCAAGCTACATAGGGGCAACACCAGAATAAATTATCTTGTGATTCTGTCTCTCCACCCCCGTGAGACGGTTGAGCAAACGTAGGCTAATGTGATTAGCATGAGTTCATAAGTAACAAGAAAATTGACATATCTGATATGGGCAGAAAGCTTCAATTCTTGTTAATTTAACTGCACTGTCCAATTTACTGTAGCTATTGCAGTGAAAGAATACCATCCTATTGTTTGAGGAGAGTGCACAATTATGAACTTGAAAATGTATTAATAAACCAATGAGGAACATGAGGCACATATGCACATGAGGCACACATGCAATGGTTCGTTGAATCAGTCTAAAACTTTGCATATACACTGCTGCCATCTAGTGGCCAAAATCTAAATTGCAGATGTGCTGGAATAATACAATACGGCCCTTCTCTTGCATTTCAAAGATGAAAGTACAAAAAAATAATAAATAAACGTATGTTTTTTTCTTTGTATTATCTTTTACCAGATCTAATGTGCTACATTCATTTCACATTTCCACAAACTTCAAAGTTTTTCCTTTCAAATGGTATCAAGACTATGCATATCCTTGCTTCAGGTCCTGAGCTACAGGCAGTTAGATTTGGGTATGTCATTTTAGGCAAACATTGAAAAAAGGTCCTTATTAACGATCCAATACCTAATATGGTACACTTTTTATAATTAGGTTTTAGTCGAGAGAGGCTAGAAAAGTGATCAAGATCTTCAATGAGACAGGGATCCAAATTAGAGACACAAATTGACACTTTCCTAACCCTTTGATGTTCTTGTTGGATCTAATTTAATATCTAGACAACGGACAGCCTTGTTTTACTCCTCTTAAAACCTCAATACTTTCTGAGAAGTAACCATTATTTACTATTTTACCCCTGGGGTTGCTGTACAGAACTTTAACCTATTGTTTAAGAACTTCACTCTAATTAAAGTAGTCCAGGTATTTATATATACATTCTAGTCATTATTTATCAAATGCCTTTTCGAAATCTGCTATGAAGATCAAGCCTGGTATCTTTGATGATTCATAATCTTCAATTGTTTCAGGTAATTGTTGTATATTGTCTCCAATATATTGTCCATGTAAAAAACCTGTCTGATCAGGACAAACAATATCTGTTTATTCTATGTGCTGCGCATTTCGCCAGGATTTTTCACGTCACAACATTGAAGTGTAAGAGGCCTCCAGTTTTTCCCCTGGGTCCTGTTTCAGTAGTAATGAATTCAGACCTTCTTGTTGAGTACCTGAAAGTCTACTATTTTTATAGGAGTAATTAAAACATGCTAATAATTAATATTTTGGGACATCAAAAATGGTCTGATATACAGTACAGTACCTCTACTGGTATACCAGGTGTTTTTCCCGGACTGAAAATATTTAATTTCCTCAAGAAGTTCCTCCTCTGTAAGTTGGCCTTCACACAGGTATTTATGTACATTTGTTTAATTTTACATTATTATTATTAGTAAATAAAAACCTTACAGTTAAAATCATCATTCAGTGGAAAGGGAGGACACTGAAAATAAAATATAACTTGGTGAATCATGGATGACTGTAAATTCTGTGAATTATTTTTGGTAGCATTTCTATGTTGAAGATTCAAGAAAAATGTAAAATGTCCATCCAATTCGCTTTATTTTAGTAATCATTTTGTACCTGATCGTTCTTGAATAAGTTCCTCCAATTTTTTTTTTCCTGTAATCTATTTTGTGCCTCTAAGGTACAGTTTCCATTACCATCTACCCTGTCCTGTTATTTCCTTTATTACTCTAATCTCTTTTTACCTAAACTGCTTTTGTTTAAATTATGAGCATTGTATTGAATGGCCTCTAAAATCAATCAATCAATCAAATGTTATTTGTCACATGCGCTGAATACAACAGGTTTGAACTTTACAGTGAAATGCTTACTTACAAGTCCTTAACCAACAATGCAGTTTTAAGAAAAACATACAAATGCAAATACAACAAATAATTAAGGAGCAACAGTAAATGAAAAGTAGCGAGGCTACATACAGGGGGTTCCGGTACAGAGTCAATGTGCGGGGGCACTGGTTAGTCCAGGTAATTGAGGTCATATGTACATGTAGGTAGAGGTAAAGTGACTATGCATGGTTAATAAACAGAGAATAGCAGCAGTGTAAAAAGGAGGGGTGGGCTGGGGACAATGCAAATAGTCCGGGTAGCCATTTGATTAACTGTTCAATAGTCTTATGGCTTGGGGGTAGAAGCTGTTAAGAAGCCTTTTGGAACTAGACTTGGTGCCCCGGTACTGCTTACCATGCGATAGCAGAGAGAACAGTCTATGACTAGGGTGACTGGAGTCCTTGGTAATTTTTTGGGCCTTCCTCTGACACTGCCTGGTGTAGAGGTCCTGGATGGCAGGAAGCTTGGCCCTAGAAATATACTAGTCTGTACGCATTACCCTCTGTAGTGCCTTGCGGTCAGAAGCCGAGCGGTGGCCATACCAGAAAGTTATGCAACCAGTCATGATACTCTCGATGGGGCAGCTGTAGAACTTTTTGAGGATCTGAAGACCAATGCCAAATCTTTTCAGTCTCCTGAGGGGGAATATGCGTTGTCGTGCCCTCTTCATGGCTGTCTTGGTGTGTTTGGACCATGATAGTTTGTTGGTGATGTGGGCACCAAAGAACGTGAAGCTCTCAACCTGCTCCGCTACAGCCAAATCGATGAGAATGGGTGTGTGCTCGGTTCTCCTTTTTCTTTAGTCCACAATCATCTCCTTTATCTTGATCACATTAGGGAGATGTTGGTACCCTGGCACCACACTTCCCTATAGGTTGTCTTATTGTTGTCAGTGATTATGCCTACCACTGTTGTGTTGTCGGCAAATTAATTGATGGTGTTGGAGTGGTGCTTGGCCATGCAGTCATAAGTTAACAGGGAGTACAGGAGGGGACTGAGCACGCACCCCTGATGGGCCCCTGTGATGAGGATCAGCGTGGCATACGTGTTGTTACCTACCCTTACCACCTGGGGGCAGCCTGCCAGGAATTCCTGGATCCAGTTGCAGAGGTGGGTGTTTAGTCCCTGGGTCCTTAGCTAAGTGATGAACTTTGAGGGCACTATGGTGTTGAACGCTAAGCTGTAGTCAATGAATAGCATTCTCACGTAGGTGTTCCTTTATTTCCAGGTGGAAAAGGGCAGTGTGGAGTGCAATAGAGATTGCATCATCTGTGGATCTGTTGGGACGGTATGCAAATTGGAGTGGGTCTAGGATTTCTGGGATAATGGTGTTGATGTGAGCCATGACTATCCTTTCAAAGCACTTCAAGGCTACAGACGTGAGTAGTCAGTAGTCATTTAGACAGGTGAAATTGGTTTTAGTGGGCACAGGGACTATGGTGGTCTGCTTGAAACGTATTAAGCTAAACCAATAAAAAAAATGAAACCTTTATTTAATTAGGCAAGTCAGTTAAGAACAATTTCTTGTTGACAATGACGGTCTATGGGGAAGAGTGGGTTAACTGCCTTGTTCAGAGGTCAGCTTGGATGTGATCCAGCAACCTTTCGGTTACTGGCACAACGCTCTAACCACTAGGCTACCTGCCGCCCTAATGACAGCACTAAAGACTCGGCCAGGGACAGGTTGAAAATGTCAGTGAAGGGGGCGCTAGAGAGCGTGCTATGGAGTAGACATGCTTTGCTAGAGCTCCGCTCCATTTTGAAACAAATTAGTATTTATCTTAACCTCTCACGACCTATAACTTCAAACAAATATGACAAAGGGAAAAGACACCAAAAAAGGGAGCGCTAAACAAGATAATTTGAATGAGATAGACAACGAACCAATTTCAACGTCGCCAACCCACGAGGAGTTAGCTGAAGAGGGTAGCTTCCAAGAGATCCTCACAGAGCCTACCCAAAGTGACATACTGGCTGCCATAAACTCGCTAAGCAAGAAGGTGGACACAAGGCTGGCTGATATCTCAAAGAGTATTGGGACTTTGGCCGAAACTGTGAAGGCAACTCACAGATGGAGGTGCGGAACCAACGGAAAGAGTATGATGAGGTACGCAACAAATGCAGGGCGGCCAACATCCGATATGGATTCCTCTTCCCAGCCCGGTTTAAGGTGACAGTCGAAGGATCAACACGTACGTTTGACAACCCAAAAGAGGCCGAACTGTTCTTGACAAGCAAGCTCCCTGGCTGAGGATACAGAACGGCTGTGTCAGTCGGCTAAATGACCAAATACAGGCCAGGAATGTGTTTGGATTTCCGGCCTATGTCTTTTCGATTAGAAGATCAGAAATTGGGACTTATATGATAGGTGAGATGTTGTGGCTAATATAGCATTGTTTAGCACATCATGCTTTAGCACCACTCACCCCCTAACGTGAGAGTTAAGTGTTAAGTGTTATTTAATATTAGCGTATATGTGGAGCATCTATACCCTCAGTAAAGGTACGGGAGGGGGGATGGGGTCTGTGTTTTATGTTCACGTTTATTATTAGTACAGAGGGCATGACAAGCTCCCGCACGGCGGGACGTTTTTCTTCTGAGTTTTGTATGACAGCAACAATTTGCTCTAAAATAAGAAATGCCACATAGTAACAGAGCACAGACTAGACCAGGTGGAATAAAGATAGTCAGCTGGAACTGTAATGCCTTAGGGCATGTGGTGAAGCGGGCTAAGGTTTTCTCTCATCTTAAATCACTGGGTGCTGACATAGTGTTTCTTCAAGAAACTCATATTAAACGCTCCGCTCGGGCCAAGCTACGAGTCGGCTGGATCGGTCAGATATACCAGTCTAACTTTGATGCAAAAGCGAGAGGGGCAGCAATTCTGATAAGGAAAAACATTCCGTTTGTTTACTCATCCTCGATTTCAGATCCTAATGGTCGGTATATTATTGTGGCTGGTACACTGAATTCGAAACCAGTAACCAGTAACCTTAGTCAATTTATTATTTATTTTTTCAAAGGGTATTTAAGGACATACCAAATATCTCGGATACAAGTGTTATTGTTGGAGGGGACTTTAACTGTACGTTAGATCCTCTATTAGATACACAGTTATGAAGGTCACTTCAACAATCAAATGGCAGTGTCTGTCTAAATACATTGATGACAAACCTTAACATTGTCGATATTTGGAGACTGATGAACCCAACAGATAGGGATTATTCTTTCTTTTCATCAGTTCATAAATCATATTCCAGAAATGACTATTTTTTGTTGGACTCCAAACTAATTTCAGCAGCTGAGTCGGTTACCTATCACCCTATTCTAATTACGGACCACTCTCCTGTGTCCATGGTGCTGAAACTCGACAATATGTCGACAGGTCGGCGACCGTGGCGCTTAGACGCATACCTGCTGAAAGATGAGGCTTTTTGTCAGTATTTGAAGGAGCAGATTGCCCTTTTCCTCGGAACTGACACGGGGGATGTTGACGACTCCACGCTTTGGGAATCTCTAAAGTCTGTGATTAGAGGTTACATTATTTCTTATACATCAGAGAGGAAGAAACGCGCCAATACTAGGCTGAGAGAAATTGAAAGAGAGGTAGAGGAACAGGAGAACGTTTTAAGGACTAATTCCTCGTATACAGTCCTTGAGAAGATCACAAAGTTAAAATATGAATACAATACCATCCTTTCGAAACGGGTGGGCTCTTTACTTGCTAGAACGCAACAAAGTTATTTTGAACTGGGTGACAAACCACAAATTATTAGCAAGACAGCTAAGGCATGTACAGGCATCTAGAGCTATTCACAAAAAAAAAGACGAGAAGGGTAAAATAGTAACAGATCCGCAGGATATTAATAAATGCTTTGCACAGTTTTACTCAGAGCTATACCAATCAAAATGCGATGCTACTGATCCACAAACTATGGAACGAACGCTTTCTTGCTGAATGTGAACTTCCTAAACTAGACAGGGGGGCAGCTGCTGCACTCGATGCAGGGATAACTTTAGAGGAAATTAACACAGCAATAACACAATGTCCAAACAACAAGGCCCCTGGGCCCGATGGATATGTAATAGAATTCTATAAGAAGTACTGTGCCAGTCTAGCTCCATTTATGTTGCGAATGTTTAAACACTCCAAAGAAAATGCCAAACTCCCGCAAACACTGTATGAGGCTACAATAGCACTGATCTTGAAAAAAGATAGAGATTCCATGGAGATGTCGTCTTATCGCCCCATGTCGTTACTCCCCATAGAAAACAAGGTGTTGACAAAGATATTGGCAAACCGATTGAAAACATATATTTCCGACATCATACACCCTGACCAGACAGGTTTTATCCCAGGCCGACATATATACTACAATTTGAGATGCATTTTCAACGTAATGCATCATGATCATAAAGGTTGAGGCAGTGGTAATAGCTCTTGATGCAGAGAAGGCGTTTGATCGGATTGAGTGGAAATACAGTGCCTTGCGAAAGTATTCGGCCCCCTTGAACTTTGCGACCTTTTGCCACATTTCAGGCTTCAAACATAAAGATATAAAACTGTATTTTTTTGTGAAGAATCAACAACAAGTGGGACACAATCATGAAGTGGAACGACATTTATTGGATATTTCAAACTTTTTTAACAAATCAAAAACTGAAAAATTGGGCGTACAAAATTATTCAGCCCCCTTAAGTTAATACTTTGTAGCGCCACCTTTTGCTGTGATTACAGCTGTAAGTCGCTTGGGGTATGTCTCTATCAGTTTTGCACATCGAGAGACTGACATTTTTTCCCATTCCTCCTTGCAAAACATCTCGAGCTCAGTGAGGTTGGATGGAGAGCATTTGTGAACAGCAGTTTTCAGTTCTTTCCACAGATTCTCGATTGGATTCAGGTCTGGACTTTGACTTGGCCATTCTAACACCTGGATATGTTTATTTTTGAACCATTCCATTGTAGATTTTGCTTTATGTTTTGGATCATTGTCTTGTTGGAAGACAAATCTCCATCCCAGTCTCAGGTCTTTTGCAGACTCCATCAGGTTTTCTTCCAGAATGGTCCTGTATTTGGCTCCATCCATCTTCCCATCAATTTTAACCATCTTCCCTGTCCCTGCTGGAGAAAAGCAGGCCCAAACCATGATGCTGCCAACACCATGTTTGACAGTGGGGATGGTGTGTTCAGCTGTGTTGCTTTTACGCCAAACATAACGTTTTGCATTGTTGCCAAAAAGTTCAATTTTGGTTTCATCTGACCAGAGCACCTTCTTCCACATGTTTGGTGTGTCTCCCAGGTGGCTTGTGGCAAACTTTAAACAACACTTTTTATGGATATCTTTAAGAAATGGCTTTCTTCTTGCCACTCTTCCATAAAGGCCAGATTTGTGCAATATACGACTGATTGTTGTCCTATGGACAGAGTCTCCCACCTCAGCTGTAGATCTCTGCAGTTCATCCAGAGTGATCATGGACCTCTTGGCTGCATCTCTGATCAGTCTTCTCCTTGTATGAGCTGAAAGTTTAGAGGGACGGCCAGGTCTTGGTAGATTTGCAGTGGTCTGATACTCCTTCCATTTCAATATTATCGCTTGCACAGTGCTCATTGGGATGTTTAAAGCTTGGGAAATCGTTTTGTTTCCAAATCCGGCTTTAAACTTCTTCACAACAGTATCTCGGACCTGCCTCGTGTGTTCCTTGTTCTTCATGATGCTCTCTGCGCTTTTAACGGACCTCTGAGACTATCACAGTGCAGGTGCATTTATACGGAGACTTGATTACACACAGGTGGATTGTATTTATCATCATTAGTCATTTAGGTCAACATTGGATCATTCAGAGATCCTCACTGAACTTCTGGAGAGAGTTTGCTGCACCGAAAGTAAAGGGGCTGAATAATTTTGCACGCCCAATTTTTCAGTTTTTGATTTGTTAAAAAAGTTTGAAATATCCAATAAATGTCGTTCCACTTCATGATTGTGTCCCACTTGTTGTTGATTCTTCAAAAAAAAAAATACAGTTTTATATCTTTATGTTTGAAGCCTGAAATGTGGCAAAAGGTCGCAAAGTTCAAGGGGGCCGAATACTTTCGCAAGGCACTGTATATGATGTCGGTTCTGGAGCACTTCGGGTTCGGAAAGGAATGTATTAATTGGATAAGAATTATTTATGCACACCCAATGGCGTCCGTGGTAACCAATCAAGAAATGTCGCAGTCATTCCGCTTGTTCAAGGGGTGCCGACGGGGGTGCCCTATTTCGCCTGCTCTCTTCGCTATAGCCATGGAACCCCTTGCTACTCGCATTCGGGCATGTGCCGATATAGCTTCTGTTAAAATAAAGGACACACAGCACAAAATTTCCCTATATGCAGACGATGTTCTTTTGTTTTTGTCCAAGCCTAAAACTTCTATTCCACCCTTACTTAACTTGATAAACATTTTTGGCTCCTTCTCTGGCTACAAGAAAACTGGCAAAAAAGTGAGTTGATGCCAATATCACGGCCTGTGGATATGCAATTTCTGCAATCTACCCCATTTAGAACAGTGATGGACAAGTTCACAAGCCTTGGCATTGTAGTGACAAGAGACCTTGATCAGCTATTGAAAGCGAATTGGGACATGAAAATATATCAGCTTAAACAAAATATAGATTTTTGGAAAACTCTGCCTATCTCCTTGGTTGGTCGTATAAACGCTATTAAATGGTTGTCCTACCCAGGTTTCTCTACCTCTTCCAATGTCTACCCAATTTCATACCACAAAGCTATTTTAAGAAACTGGATTCAATAGTCACTCCATTTTTATGGGATAACAAGGCAGCCAGAATTTCAAAGAAGCATTTATGCAAGTACAAGATAGAGGGGGGCTTTGGCCTTCCTCACTTTAAACTGTATTATAGGGCTGCTAATCTGAACATTGTCTCTTTCTGGAGGGAAAGTTCACCTGCGATGAGACAGAAGGATATGCCTGCATGGCTTTTGATTGAGCAGGCCTCCTGTCAATGTTCCTCACTCCCTGCACTTGTTAATAGCCCATAATATGTGAAAAAATCCACTCATGACTCTAACCCAGTCATTTGTCATACGCTTAGGATCTGGAAACAGATGAGGGATTTCCTTAACATACCCACTGTATACATTGACAGCCCGTTTTGCCTGAATCATGCTTTCCACCCCACATTGGATGATGTGGTGTTTTCACAGTGGAGGGAGAAGGGGCTGACAACAATTGGTAATCTATACATAGATGGTCAGTTAGCTTCATTTCAACAATTACAGGGAAAGTTCAACATGCCAACAACACATTTTTTCAGATACCTCCAAATCAGGAATTTCATAAGGACACATATCCCACAGTATGGCATGAAGCCAAATAGTCCTACATTAGTTAGCTTGATCCTTGTCAAACCCCATTCAAAAGGGTCGGTCTCTAGACTGTATGATGTGCTACAAGCCCACATAGAGGTATCCACAGACACCATTAGAAGGGCTTGGGAAAAAAGAACTTGGGTCAGAAATCTCAGATGAGGACTGGGTAGAAGCTCTCAGGAATATAAACCACAGTTCAGTGAATGCCAGACACAACCTTGTACATTATAAGGTGATACACAGGTTACATTACTCAAAAGTAAAACTGCATAAAACATTCCCGGACACCTCACCACTGTGTGAGAGGTGCAAGCAGGATGAGGGGACGTTGACCCACTTATTCTGGGCATGCCCTAAGTTACTAAAGCTGTCTCTCTTTGTACTCTATTAGCCAAAAGGCTCATATTGCAATTTTGGAAACTGGAGACTGTACCTACCTTTGAAATGTGGTTACGGGATTTAGGAAATGTAATACATATGGAAAAGATTCGATACAATACCTCCAATAGAAGTCCAATGTTTTACAAAATATGGCAGCCGATACTGGATAAATGGTCTAGTCCCGCTTCATAACTGGGTTGACGATCTGCTGCTACTCTGTGCTGTACTCCACTCAATATTTATTTTTGGCTTAACTACACTGCTTGTAATGACTATATGCTGTCTTCTTATACATGCACCACCTAATAGGATTTTGTTTTATTTTGTGTATGTGTGAGTTAAGTTTTGTTTTGTCCTCTAAATTGGCCATCCCATTCAACAGTACAATGAATGTCATTGTTAGTATTGCTATCTTTTTTATTAGATTTTTTATTGTAAAATAATAAACATATTATTAAAAAAATATTCTTATGATCTTCTGGGTTAGAGTCCCGTTCCTAGAAATTGTCAGCTCTACCCTTTAGCTCAGTGCGGATGTTGCCTGTAATCCATGGCTTCTGGTTGTGGTATGTACGTACAGTCAGTTTGGGGACGACGTCATCGATGCACTTGATGAAGCCAGTGACTGATGTGGTGTACTCCTCAATGCCATCGGAAGAATCACGGAACATATTCCAGTCTGTGTTACAAAACAGTCCTGTAGCATAGCATCTGCCTGCGTCTTCTGACCACTTCCTTATTGAGCTTGTCACTGGTACTTCCTGCTTTAGTTTTTGCTTGTAAGCAGGAATCAGGAGGATAGAATTATGGTCAGATTTGCCAAATGTAGGGCGAGGGAGAGCTTTGTATGCATCTCTGTGTGTGGCGTTAAGGTGGTCTTGTTTTTTTCCCTTTGGTTGCACATTTAACATACTGGTAGTAAATGAGGTAAAATGGATTTAAGTTTCTCGTCATTAAGTCCGCGGCCATTAAAAGCGCCGCCTCTGGATGATCATTTTCTTGTTTGCTTATGGCCCTATACAGCTCGTTGAGTGCCGTCTTAGTGGCAGCATCGGGAAATATAGATAACAACTCTCTTGGTAAATAGTGTGGTCTACAGCTTATCATGAGATACTCTACCTTAGGCGAGCAAAACCTTGAGACTTCCTTAATATTATATTTCGTGCACAAGCTGTTATTTACAAATAGACAAAGACAGCCACCCCTTGTCTTACCGGAGGCAGCTGTTCTATCTTTCCGATGGACCAAAAACCCCACCAACTGTATGTTGTCATTCAGCCACGACTCAGTGAAACATAAGATATTACAGTTTTTAATGTCCCGTTGGTGGGATATCCTTGATCAGAGCTCATCTATTTTGTTATTCAATGATTGCACATTGGCTAATAGGACTGATGGTAGAGGAAGTTTATTAACTCGCCTACGAATTCTCAGAAGGCAGCCCGACCTCCGCCCCCTTTTTCTCTATCTTTTCTTCACGCAAATGACGGGGATTTGAGCCCATTCCCGAGAAAGTAGTATATCCTTTGCGTCGGACTCGCTAAAGAAAAAATCTTCTTCGTCCAGTTTGAAGTGAGTAATTGCTGAGTGACAGTAGCAGCAATGTACAAAATCATTTGGAAAATAAGTTACAAACAATGTGAAAAAACAAACATAATAGTTGGTTAGGAGCACGTAAAACAGCAGCCATCCCCTCCGGTGTCATTGAAATCCCTAAAAGAACTTTAAAAGTGCCCCATACAATAAGGGGATTTTCTGTTGTGCAGAAAAAAGTAAATTATGAATTATGTTACGTTAGTTGAGAACAAATTGTCATCCAGTAGGCTTTGATTCAATTTCCAATATCCCCGTCCACTTGGAAATTCTGCGTCATGTGGAGGCCAATTAGACGATGGTCCAATCTCACTCTGTCTCCGATTAATCATTTTAAAACATTTGATGACAGCATGAATGAGACCAGGAAGTAGTCAAGACGTCTATCTTGACTAAGCCTCCTCCATGTACATCTCGCTTGTTCAGGGTTTTTTAGCCTCCATATATACACTAGTTCTTATGTATCCATGATGTTCGTGATCTCCTTAAGTGCATGAGGGTGATAGTTTGTAGTGTGATTTCAAATATGATCCATTGAGGTAATTAAAACCATATTATATTCTCCCACCATAATAATAGATGAATTAGTTACTTTTCAGTTTAATAGATTAGTATATATATATTTTCAAAGAAGTGTGGATCATCATTATTTGGCCCATATAGATTAATTAGCCGGATCTGTTTTTTGTCCAATAACATATTTAAAAGGATCCATCTTCCTTGAGAATCTGTTTGCACAGTTTACACAATCAGATTAATACTGTTGTTAATTAATATAGTCACCCCTTTTGAGTTTCTTTGCCCATGACAAAAATATATTTCTCCCTCCCAGTCCTTTTTTCACCCAACCTCACACATATATTATTTCTTGAGCTATGTCAAAATGTATATATTTTTTATGATCTGCTAATTGTAACTGGCTATATTTATTTCTCCACTTACCATAATGTTACCCAAGTTTCAATTATACATTACACAACCAATGTTTGTGAACTTACCATCAAAATGTACCATGGTGATTTAGTATCCATTTAGCTGTACCATAATAATATTTACACTGTTAAGCATAATGTACTGTAGCTTCAACTGTGAAAATGTCGAATTGCACTACTATTTCACCCCAAGAAATCTCCTCCTCTTTTCTAGGAGGTCTGTTGTCACTAAGACCATGGCATCATGTCTTATTTAATAGAGGACTCTGAGTGGAGAACACTACACAAAGCAAACTTTAAGAACCTGTAACTGAAATATAATTTTATTTGGATTTTATGTAATGGACAAAATAGTCCAAATTGGTGAAGTGAACTGAAAAAAATAAAAAAAATAAAAAATAAAAAAATGGAAAAGTGGTGCGGGCATATGTATTCACCCACTTTGCTATGAAACCCCTAAATAAGATCTGGTGCAACCAATGACCTTCATGAGTCACATAATTAGTTAAATGAAGTCCACCTGTGTGCAATCTAAGTTTCACATGATCTGTCACATGATCTCAGTATATATACACCTGTTCTGAAAGGCCCCAGAGTCTGCAACACCACTAAGCAAGGGGCACCACCAGGCAAGCAGCACCATGAAGACCAAGGGGCTCTCCAAACAGGTCAGGGACAAAGCTGTGAAGAAGTACAGATCAGGGTTGGGTTATAAAAAAATATTCTAAACTTTGAACATCCCACGGAGCACCATTAAATCCATTATTAAAAAATGGAAAGAATATGGCAACAAACCTGACATGAGAGGGCCGCCCACCAAAACTCATGGACAAGGCAAGGAGGGCATTAATCAGAGAGGCAACAAAGAGACCAAAGATTACCCTGAAGGAGCTGCAAAGCTCCACAGTGAAGACTGGA
Source organism: Oncorhynchus mykiss (assembly GCF_057628025.1). Lineage (NCBI taxonomy): Eukaryota > Metazoa > Chordata > Actinopteri > Salmoniformes > Salmonidae > Oncorhynchus > Oncorhynchus mykiss. The sequence continues at coordinate 6,771,739 of NC_143045.1, forward strand.
GTATCTGTCCATAGGACCAGTTTAAGCCATACACTCCACAGAGCTGGGCTTTATGTAAGAGGGGCCAGAAAAAAGCCATTGCTTGAAGAAAAAAAATCAGCAAACACTTTTGGTGTTCGCCAAAAGGCATGTGGTAGACTCCCCAAACATATGGAAGAAGGTACTTTGCTCAAAGTTGAGCTTTTTGGCAATCAAGGAAAACGCTATGTCTGGAGCAAACCCAACACCTCTCATCGCCCTGAGAACAGCATCCCCACAGTGAAGCATGGTGGTGGCAGCATCATATTGTGGGGATGTTATTCCATCGGCAGGGACTGGGAAACTGGTCAGAATTGAAGGAATGATGGATGACGCTAAATACAGGGAAATTCTTGACCTTCCAGCAAGACAATGACCCTAAGCATACTGCTAAAGCAACCCTTGAGTGGTTTAAGGGTAAACATTAAATGTCTTACAATTGCCTAGTCAAAGCCCAGACCTCAATCGAATTGAGAATCTGTTGTATGACTTAAAGATTGCCGTACACCATCGGAACCCATCCAACTTGAAGGAGCTGGAGCAGTTTTGCCTTGAAGAATGGGCATAAATCCCAGTGACTAGATGTGCCAAGCTTATAGAGACATAACCCAAGAGACTTGCAGCTGAAATTACTGCAGAAGGTGTCTCTACAAAGTATTGACTTTGGGGGGTGAATAGTTATGCACGCTCAAGATTTCTTTTTTGTGTCTTATTTATGTTTATTTCACAATAAAACATATTTTGCATCTTCAAAGTGGTAGGCATGTTGTGTAAATCAAAGGATTCAAACCCCTCAAAAATCGATTTTAATTCCAGGTTGTAAGGCAACAAAATAGGAAAAATGCCAACGTGGGTGAATACCTTCGCAAGCCACTGTATGTGAGCTATTTCCTTAAAGTAGTATATTCCCTGGCCATATACAACACATTCCCTGGATTTTAGTAGAAGTGACAAGTTTTCATGCTTACTCATGCGTGTATTATAGCGACAGTTTGTTATGACAGACAGTTTAAGTTTACCCAGAAATCACTGAGCTGAGATACACATGATTGCAATCTTGTTCATACCGTACCTGACTGCCCAGGAGGGAACCCTCAGGAAAAATAAAGGTAAAAAGGAACAGAACAGAGAAACTACACACTGAGTGAAAATAAAAGTAGAAGTACAGAGAAGTCAAGAGGGGGTGAGATCCAAAGAGAGCCGTCCCAAACTGCCCCGACTTGCCTGCCTGCACCTATGATTCTGACCCTGAATCTCTGAGTTGACAGGCTGTCGACTTTCAGCCCAACCCCCCCAACCTCCTACTCCACAGACGTTGCGTATCACAGAGAACCCAGTCCCTGCTATGGACAGATTAAGGTTTATCAATCGACTCTGGACAGGCAGCACAACACCACAGGCCTGTCCCAGCAGTATCAAGTGCAGCTCATGGAAAAATATACAGTACCAGTCAAAAGTATGGACACACCTACACATTCAAGGGTTTTTCTTTATTTTTACTATTTTCAACATTGTAGAATAATAGTGAAGACATCAAAACTATGAAATAACACATATGGAATCATGTAGTAGCCATAAAAGTGTGACAGCTTTGAACACTCTTGGCATTCTCTCAACCAGCTTCATGACGTAGTCACCTGGAATGCATTTTAATTATCAAGTTAATTTGTGGAATTGATTTTCTTCTTAATGCATTTGAGCACGTCAGTTGTATTGTGACAAGGTAGAGGTGGTATACAGAAGATAGCCCTGTTTGGTAAAAGACCAAGTCCATATTATGGCAAGAACAGCTCAAATAAGCAAAGATAAATGACAATCCATCATTACTTTAACATTACAGGATCGGTGGGTCCCCGCGGGACGGTTGAGCTAACGTATGCTAATGCAATTCGCATGAGGTTGTAAGTAACAAGGCAATTTCCCAGGACATTGACATATTTGATATTGGCAGAACGCTCAAAATCTTGTTAACTTCTTCGGGATTAGTGTCCTGACCACGGGAGGGTTGAGCTAACGTAGGCTAATGCGATTAGCATGAGGTTGTAAGTAACAAGAACATTTCCCAGGACATAGACATACAGTGGGGAGAACAAGTATTTGATACACTGCCGATTTTGCAGGTTTCCCTACTTACAAAGCATGTAGAGGTCTGTAATTTTTAACTGTGAGAGACGGAATCTAAAACAAAATTCCAGAAAATCACATTGTATGATTTTTAAGTAATTAATTTGCATTTTATTGCATAAATACATAAGTATTTGATCACCTACCAACCTGTAAGAATTCCAGCTCTCACAGACCTGCTAGTTTTTCTTTAAGAATCCCTCCTGTTCTCCACTCATTACCTGTATTAACTGCACCTGTTTGAACTCGTAACCTGTATAAAATACACCTGTCCACACACTCAATCAAACAGACTCCAACCTCTCCACAATGGCCAAGACCAGAGAGCTGTGTAAGGACATCAGGGTTAAATTGTAGACCTGCACAAGGCTGGGATGGGCTACAGGACAATAGGCAAGCAGCTGGGTGAGAAGGCAACAGCTGTTGGCGCAATTATTAGAAAATGGAAGAAGTTCAAGATGACGGTCAATCACCCTCGGTCTGGGGCTCCATGCAAGATCTCACCTCGTGGGGCACCAATGATCATGAGGAAGGTGAGGGATCAGCCCAGAACTACATGGCAGGACCTGGTCAATGACCCGAAGAGAGCTGGGACCACAGTCTCAAAGAAAACCATTAGTAACACACTACGCCGTCATGGTTTAAAATCCTGCAGCGCATGCAAGGTCCCCCTGCTCAAGCCAGCGCATGTCCAGGCCCATCTGAAGTTTGCCAATGACCATCTGGATGATCCAGAGGAGGAATGGGAGAAGGTCATGTGGTCTGATGAGACAAAAATATAGTTTTTTTGGTCTAAACTCCACTCGCCGCGATTGGAGGAAGAAGAAGGATGAGTACAACCCCAAGAACACCAACCCAACCGTGAAGCATGGAGGTGGAAACATCATTCTTTGGGGATGCTTTTCTGCAAAGGGGACAGGACGACTGCACCGTATTGAGGGGAGGATGGATGGGGCCATGTATCACGAGATCTTGGCCAACAACCTCCTTCCCTCAGTAAGAGCATTGAAGATTGGTCGTGGCTGGGTCTTCCAGCATGACAACAACCCGAAACACACAGCCAGGGCAAATAAGGAGTGGCTCCTTAAGAATCATCTCAAGGTCCTGGAGTGGCCTAGCCAGTCTCCAGACCTGAACCCAATAGAACATCTTTGGAGGGACCTGAAAGTCCGTATTGCCCAGCGACAGTCCCGAAACCTGAAGGATCTGGAGAAGGTCTGTATGGAGGAGTGGGCCAAAATCTCTGCTGCAGTGTGTGCAAACATGGTCAAGAACTACAGGAAACGTATGATCTCTGTAATTGCAAACAAAGGTTTCTGTACCAAATATTAAGTTCTGCTTTTCTGATGTATCAAATACTTATGTCATGCAATAAAATGCAAATTAATGACTTAAAAATCAAACAATGTGATTTTCTGGATTTTTGTTTTAGATTCAGTCTCTCACAGTTGAAGTGTACCTATGATAAAAAATTAAAGACCTCTACATGCTTTGTAAGTAGGAAAACCTGCAAAATCAGCAGTGTATCAAATACTTGTTCTCCCCACTGTATCTAATATTGGCAGAAAGCTTATTAATCGAACTGCACTGTCCCATTTACAGTAGCTATTACAGTGAAAAAATGCCATGCTTTTGTTTGAGGAGAATGCACAGTTTTGATCAGTTTCAAAACTTTGAGTTATTAATAAACAAATTAGGCAGTCTTGATACAACATTTTGAACATAAATGCAATGGTTCATTGGATCAGTCTAAAACTTTGCACATACACTGCTGCTATCTAGTGGCCAAAATCTAAATTGCACCTGGGTTGGAATAGTACATTATGGCCTTTCTCTTGACTTTCAAAGATGATGGTTAAAAAATACAAAAAACAGTTGTTTTTTTCTTTGTATTATCTTATACCATATCTATTGTGCTATATTCTCTTACATTCCTTTCACATTTCCACAACTTTCAAATTGTTTCTGTTCAAATGGTGCCAAGAATTTGCATATCCTTGCTTCAGGCAGTTAGATTTGGGTATGTCATTTTCAGTGAAAATTTTAAAAAGGTGCGGATCCTGACATGGACAGTCAATCTTCAAGTGCAGTCGCAACAACCATCAAGCGCTATGATGAAACTGTCTCTCATGAGGACCGCCACAAGAAAGGAAGAACCAGAGTTTCCTCTGCTGCACAGGATAATTTCATTAGAGTTAACTGCACCTCAGATTTCAGCCCAAATAAATGTTTCACAGAGTTCAAATAACAGACACATCTCAGCATCAACTGTTCAGAGGAGACTACGTGATTCAGGCTTTCATGGTCGAATTGCTGCAAAGAACCACAACTAAAGACACAAATAATAAGAAGAGACTTGATTGGGCCAAGAACATGAGCAATGGACATTAGACCAGTGGATTTTTGGTTCCAACCGCCATGTCTTTGTGAGACTCAGAGTAGCTGAACAGATGATGGCTGGATGTCTGCCACGCTCTGACTTTAGATATCTCTGTTCTCTTTAATTTTTGGTTAGGTCAGGGTGTGACGAGGGTGGGTATGCTAGTTTTTGTATTGTCTGGGGTTTTTGTAGGTCTAGGGGTTTTGCAGGGCTAGGTAAATTGTATATCTATGTTGGCCTGATATGGTTCCTAATCAGAGACAGATATTTATTATTGTCTCTGATTGGTGATCATATTTAGGTATCCATTTTCCCTTTTGTGTTCGTGGGTTCTTGTCTATGTGTAGTTGCCTGTCAGCACTCATTTTGTATAGCTTCACGTGTCGTTTTGTTACTTTGGTTAGTTTGTTCAGTGTTCATTCTTAATATAATAAAGAATGTACGCCTACCACACTGCACCTTGGTCCGGTTCATATGACCAACGTGACAATGTCCGCATGTCTGGTTCCCACCGTGAAGCATGGAGGAGGAGGTGTGATGGTTTGGGGGTGCTTTGCTGGTGACACTGTCCGTGATTTATTTAGAATTCAAGGCACACTTATCCAGCATGGCTACCACAACATTCTGCAGCGATACGCCATCCCATCTGGTTTGTGCTTAGTGGGACTATCATTTGTTTTTCAACAGAATAATGACCCAAAACACACCTCCAGGCTGTGTAAGGGCTATTTGACCAAGAAGGAGAGTGATGGAGTGCTGCATCAGATGACCTGGCATCCACAATCACCCTGCCTCAACCCAATTCAGATGGTTTGGGATCAGTTGGATTGGAGTGAAGGAGAAGCACCCAACAAGTGCTCAGCATTTGTATAAACTCCTTCAAGATTGTTGGAAAAGCATTCCAGGTGAAGCTGTTTGAGAGAATGACTGTGCAAAGCTGTCAACAATGCAAAGGGTGGCTACTTTGAAGAATCTAAAATCTTAAAGATATTTGTATTTCTTAATTTTTGGGGGGCTTTCTACATGATTCCTTATGTGTTATTTCGTGTTATTTCATGGTTTTGATGTCTTCGCTATCATTCTACAATGTACAAAATAGTAAAAATAAAGACGCTTGAATGAGTAGGTGTGTTCAAACTTTTTACTGGTACTGTTGTTTACCATAGATGATTAAGGAGTTATCAACCCTCCGGAGAGGTTGGACTTAAACCTCAATGGCCAACCCCTCTTCTCCATGCTTTCAGTGAGCCACCCATGGGAAATGTGTTGGCTTCAGATGATACCAGGTCTGAGGAGAGATTCTAAAGCGAATGCAAATGAGCTCTTTGCCTCATGTAGCTCCATTCGCACCGCTCTATTTCTGTAATGAAGCGTTTCCCATCAGTTGGCTGCGGGGTAAGAGTCCGAATCATGAAGGAGGTACGTTTCAGGTTTTTAAAAGTTGGAAGATGGATGAAGGCACTCAAACAGCACACCGAGGCATGTCCGGGCCTTCTATAACACTCTCTTGTGTTCTTTAGGGACAGGGCTGGCCCTATGCATAAGTGAGGAACTCAGTCAGGGTCTCAACTTCATGTTGAGAGTTGGGGCTGGATTCAATCCGTTTCACGAAAGTGTCGCTGAAGATCCGCTTTAAAATGTGAAGGTCATTTCCAATTTAGCCCACATATGCAGTGTTAACCATGAATGCATTCAGCGCGAATGTGGGAACATTGTCTTTAAATTTCATTTGCGGTATAACGCTGATCTTCTGTGATACTTCTGCGATACAGATTGAATCCAGCCCTTAGAATAGTAGGACACACAAGGTGCAATTTCGAAATTTGGATGTGCATCAACAGTTTTTCTCTTATGCCAGTCATTGACACTCAATTAGCCCATGTCAGTCCCAAAACATTGATTGGTAAGTTAGTTTCACCAGCTATCTAAACTTGTGGTAATCGTGGTCGAATTAATGACCGTGTCACACCCTGGTCGAAGTATTTTGTGTTTATCTTTATTTATTTGGTCAGGCCAGGGTGTGGCATGGGTTTTTGTAGGTGGTATGTATGGGGATTGTAGCTAGTGGGGTGTTCTAGCTAAGTCTATGGCTGTCTGAAGTGGTTCTCAATCAGAGGCAGGTGTTTATCGTTGTCTCTGATTGGGAACCATATTTAGGCAGCCATATTCTTTGAGTTTGTCGTGGGTGATTGTCCTTAGTGTCCTGATGTCATTAGTGTCCTGATGTCATTAGTGTCCTGATGTCATTAGTGTCCTGATGTCATTAGTGTCCTGATGTCATTGTTTCTGTGTTAGGATACACAAGTATAGGCTGTTTCGGTTTTCGTTAAGTTTATTGTTTTGGTAGTGTTTGTGTTTAGTGTGTTTCTTCATTAAACATGGATTGCAATAGACACGCCGCATTTTGGTCCGACTCTCCTTCACACCTAGAAAACCGTGACAGAATCACCCACCACAAAAGGACCAAGCAGCGTGTCAACAGGCAGGAGCAGCGCGAGGAGATGCGCAATAAGGATTTCTGGACATGGGAGGAAATCCTCGACGGGAGAGGACCCTGGGCTAAACCAGGGGAGTGTAGCCGCCCAAAGGTGCAGCGGGAGAAGAAACAACAGGAGCAGCCCAAAGAGGAGTACAGTATGGAGTATACGACTTGGGAGGAGATCGACAGGTGGGCGGCCGACCCAGGGAGAGTGCCGGAGCCCGCCTGGGATTCGATGGAGCAGTGCGCGGAAGGATATAGGAGAATGGAGTTTGCGAAGCAAGCAAGGCGGCGCGGACGGAGGCCCCATAGTCAGCCCCAAAAATTTCTTGGGGGGGGGCTCAGGGAGAGTGTGGCAGAGTCAGGAGCCAGACCTGAGCCAACTCTCCCTGTTTATCGTGAGGAGCCAAGGAGGAGACCAGAACCAGAGCCGGTGTTGGAGGTGAGTGAAACAGAGACTGTGAAGGAGTTAATGGGGAAATTGGAGGAGAGAGAAATGAGGGAGTTGCTGTGTTGGTGCATTTTGCATAGAATTCGCCTGACGGAACGTGTCAGGGATTTGATGGCACCTGGGTTAGCGCTCCATACTCGTCCTGAGGTCCGTTTTAGTCGGCTGGTGAAGTTGGTTCCAGTCTCACGCATCAGGCCTCCTGTGCCCATCCCTAGCCTTGCACGTCCTGTGCCAGCACTACGCATCAGGCCTACAGTGCGCCTCGCCTGTTCAGCGCAGCCAGAGCCTCTCTCATCTCATGCGCTATCGGAGTCTTCCGCCTGTTCAGCGCAGCTAGAGCCTCTCTTCTCTCCTGCGCTATCGGAGTCTCCTGCCTGTTCAGCGCAGCCAGAGCTTTTCTCCTCTCCTGCGCTGCCGGAGACTCCCGCCTGTTCAGCGCAGCCAGAGCCTCTCTTCTCTACTGCGCTATCGGAGTCTCCCGACTGTTCAGCGCAGCCAGAGCCTTTCTACTCTCCTGCGCTGCCGGAGTCTCCTGCCTGTTCAGCGCAGCCAGAGCCTTTCTGCTCTCCTGCGCTGCCGGAATCTCCCGCCTGTTCAGCGCAGCCGGAGCCTCTCTCCTCTCCTGCGCTGTCGGAGTCTCCCGCCTGTTCAGCGCAGCCAGAACTGCCAGTCTGCATGAAGCAGCCCGAGCTGCCAGTCTGCAAGGAGCTGCCAGTCTGCAAGGAGCTGCCAGTCTGCAAGGAGCTGCCAGTCTGCAAGGAGCTGCCAGTCTGCAAGGAGCTGCCAGCCTGCAAGGAGCTGTCAGTCTGCATGGAGCAGCCTGAGCTGTCCGTCTGCAGGATGCCGCTAAAGCTGCCAGCCTGCAAGGAGCTGCCAGCCTGCAAGGAGCTGCCAGCCTGCAAGGAGCTGCCAGCCTGCAAGGAGCTGCCAGCCTGCAAGGAGCTGCCAGTCTGCAAGGAGCTGTCAGTCTGCATGGAGCAGCCTGAGCTGTCCGTCTGCATGAAGCAGCCCGAGCTGTCAGTTTGCAAGGAGCAGCCAGAGCTGTCAGTCTACATGAAGCAGCCAGAGCTGCCAGTCTGCAAGGAGCTGCCAGTCTGCAAGGAGCTGCCAGTCTGCAAGGAGCTGCCAGTCTGCAAGGAGCTGCCAGTCTGCAAGGAGCTGCCAGTCTGCAAGGAGCTGTCAGTCTGCATGGAGCTGCCAGTCTGCATGGAGCTGCCAGTCTGCAAGGAGCCGCCAGAGCTGCCTGTCTGCAGGATGCCGCTAAAGCTGCCAGTCTGCAAGGAGCCGCCAGATCTGCCAGTCTGCAAGGAGCCGCCAGAGCTGCCAGTTAGCATGGAGCAGCCAGGGCCGCCAGTCAGCATGGAGCAGCCAGTCAGCATGGAGCAGCCAGAGCTGCCAGTCGGCATGGAGCTGCCAGTCAGTATGGAGCAGCCAGAGCCGCCAGTCAGCATGGAGCAGCCAGTCAGCATGGAGCAGCCAGAGCTGCCAGTCGGCATGGAGCTGCCAGTCGGCATGGAGCTGCCAGTCAGCATGGAGCAGCCAGAGCTGCCAGTCAGCATGGAGCAGCCAGTCAGCATGGAGCAGCCAGATCTGCCAGTCGACCAGACTCTCCCAGATCTGCCAGTCGACCAGACTCTCCCAGATCTGCCAGTCGACCAGACTCTCCCAGATCTGCCAGTCGACCAGACTCTCCCAGATCTGCCAGTCGACCAGACTCTCCCAGATCTGCCAGTCGACCAGACTCTCCCAGATCTGCCAGTCGACCAGACTCTCCCAGATCTGCCAGTCGACCAGACTCTCCCAGATCTGCCAGTCGACCAGACTCTTCCAGATCTGCCAGTCGACCAGACTCTTCCAGATCTGCCAGTCGGCCAGACTCTTCCAGATCTGCCAGTCGGCCAGACTCTTCCAGATCTGCCAGTCGGCCAGGATCTGCCAGCCGGCCAGGATCTGGTAGATTCATCAACCTGCCTGAGCTTCCCCTCAGTCCCGAGCTGCCCCTCAGTCCCGAGCTGCTCCTCAGTCCAGTGGGGTTCTGGGTGAGGACTACTAGGCCATGGTCGGCAGCGAGGGTGGACTATCCAGGGACGCGAGGAGAGGGGACTAAGACATTGATTGAGTGGGGTCCACATCCCGCGCCGGAGCCGCCACCATGGACAGACGCCCACCCGGACCCTCCCTATTGTTTTGAGGTGCGTTCGGGAGTCCGCACCTTAGGGGGGGGGTTCTGTCACACCCTGGTCGAAGTATTTTGTGTTTATCTTTATTTATTTGGTCAGGCCAGGGTGTGGCATGGGTTTTTGTAGGTGGTATGTATGGGGATTGTAGCTAGTGGGGTGTTCTAGCTAAGTCTATGGCTGTCTGAAGTGGTTCTCAATCAGAGGCAGGTGTTTATCGTTGTCTCTGATTGGGAACCATATTTAGGCAGCCATATTCTTTGAGTTTGTCGTGGGTGATTGTCCTTAGTGTCCTGATGTCATTGTTTCTGTGTTAGGATACACAAGTATAGGCTGTTTCGGTTTTCGTTAAGTTTATTGTTTTGGTAGTGTTTGTGTTTAGTGTGTTTCTTCATTAAACATGGATTGCAATAGACACGCCGCATTTTGGTCCGACTCTCCTTCACACCTAGAAAACCGTGACAGACCGGGCACACAGGGCACATGCCCATGGGCCCTGACCTCCAGGGAGCCCTCATTGATTTTGTTAGTCACTCTCACTCAGATATCATATTAACATGGCATAAGTCATGGCAAAATGTGTAGATTTGCAGGAAATTTGCTTTAAAGCTGTAAAAGATATCTCTCCACCCTATGGTAAAATGTGTAGAATTAAAGGAAATTTGCTGTAAAATATTTTTCTCTCCACCCCATGGCAAAATAAGTATAACTACATGAAATTAGTTAAATAATTGCTAAATCTTTGCTCTGCCCCATGGAAAATGTGTAGAATTTAAGGAAATTGTTGGTATAATTTAATTATTCCAATATGTTTTCATTAATTGAATTCACGTAGTCTATTTTATGAGAATTTGTAAGATTTTTATTTGCATAAAATAGACAGAGACCAATCTTTAAAAAAATAGATAATAGTATTTATTCTCGGAGCGCGCTGCCATGTAACCACGAACAACAGTTTCTATACAAAATATGATGTCACAGGTCATAAAATATTCTTTCTCCCAACAGTTCAAAAGTTCATTCGAGATAACTTCAGAAGGTTTTTCATTCATCACCCTTCAGCAGACAGTTCCAGCTAATGGAAAACCTAAGAAAACACACAATGTCTTATTTGAACATTCCAGTGCTAAGTTGAGTCGGTTCAACCGTAGGTTAATTACCCTTTCTGCTTCCAAAACACACTTCCAATCTTCTCCAACCTGGCTGGAATGGTATTTATTTAATTTAATGACCCCCTGTTTCAGGCTCCACAATCCCTCACTTATGAATTCATATTGTTAATCAGATATAATAAAACAGAGTAGAAGTTTACTTAGTTACAGTTCTATTTGAAATGGGGATATTGTTTAGTCATTTATTCATAAAATTCCTAGCAGAAATTAACTCAAACTTTTTTCTTTCCACCTTTAACTGTTTTGCACATGAGGTTGGTGGCCCCCAACAAAATTTGGTTTAGGGCACTCAAAAGACCGTTTAAGGATACAGTCTATACCGGCATCCATGAAAATGGCTTTCATTTTCAAGGTGTAGAGACCAACTTAACATGAAAGTCCACTTACAAAACATTATCCTCTTATAAACTCCTTATTCTCATCACTTATACTGTTGTCTTGGATGCACCTACCCGAAGGTCCTCGCATCCCACATCCTCTTCTCACCAGCCTCGCACTATTGTCGCTATGGAAGTCCTGAGAGCTTAAGATTTAAAGCAGTAGGCTTCCTCCTCGATGAGAAATGCACAGACAACGGGTTCCACGCTCTATGATCATAGCAATTACCCAATAAGGTATTCCAGAGCTTGAAATAGTCTTCCCATTGTTCCACATATAAAAGCATAGGAATGCCAACACAATGAAAAGCCCGCTAAAGCACTCCCATGCCTTCTTCTTGTTCATATCTGTGTGCGTAGAACAAGTGTTCCATAATAATAACTACCATGGATAGTTTGGTAAGTCCTGTGTAACTCAGACAATTAATAAATGCAACTGGGCCATAATTTCAGATGTAAAATAGTCAAAACAATGAGAAGTCAACAACTTGAACAAGAACCATACCAACAACGTTATAGCAGCAGGTCATGTCAAAGAACAGGAGGAAGCATTCCTATTGACTTCATAGCACTCAAAATAAGTGGTGGATTCTTGGACAATCCAGGGGTCTCTTTATGTTATGGGGCATTTGGGGAGGATTTTCCTCCTGTTCGGATGCAATTTCCCCTCCTCTCTCCAGCGCAGCACTATGGGGATGTAAACTGCTTCAGAGAGGTTTGCAGCGAGGGCTTTGGTCTTTTTCTGCTGAGCCTCCAGTCTCCATTTAACGAGATCAGTATACCATGTGGATGGGTGTTCATGCTCATGGCTGAAGGCCATGTGTCTGCAAATCACTTGAGATTAGGGCTGACAGGGGTCTGCTCAGCTGGGTGGCAGGACATACACAGTCGCCTGTACAACATCGACTTCATAAAAGACATCATAGGAGAGAATATCACCTGTCAATCGCTCATTTTAAGGCCGTTCCACAGGGCTGCCAAGGGTTCCCAATTGATTTGATTGATTTTCCATCCCAAAAGGCTTATATCCACCAGTGTCGAATACTATTGGAAATGACTGTACTCATGTTGGGGGAGGGGCATCATTTAATGTGCAGTCATTCTCGGTAACATCCACTTGATTAATGCATATTGACTAATGGACAGTGAAACAACTCCTCTGATTCACCTTTTTTGTTGTTGAGTGATGTCTTTTTTTTGCCTCTTCCTATACAATATGTCCACCGTTCAAAGTAACAAGCTCTCTGCTTAATTCTTTCCAGATGATTTATCTCAGAGAGACTGAGTCACTGTTTTGTTTTGAATGTTTCGATGGCCAGAATAAATTAAAGGGAGCATATTATCTTTTCAGAATATAGAAATTCATTCTCTCAGCGGTGTTATCCATCAGACATTGTTTTCATTGTCTGTGCACTACAAACACAAGTTAGATTTGAGTACTTGTTGAGTCGAGCAGAGACTGATTGAGGGGCCAATTGTGTCCATGGATTGTTTTCACAGCTTTGTCTTTTTTTTCTAGGATGTGCTCTCAACCGACATAGGAGTAGCATACCCATGGCCCCTCTCTGTTTGTAAATTCGCCTACCATTCAAACAAATCATATCTCTGCTTCATTGATGCTGAGTGATGGCACTGAAATCCTGTTATATTGAATACTCCTGATACTAACTGAGAGCAAGAGTATGACAGTGCCAATTCATTTGCCACATTTTTTTCAGTATCGTATAGGTTAAATTAACTACTGTATTGGGACTTAATTATTGATCTCTTGCTTAATGTTGAAAGGAGGGAAACGGCTAGGAAATTCACTCTGCATTTCAAAGTGTGGTTTTTTCGAACGCAGGTTAATGCATTATATATCAGGCTGTTGATGCTCAAGGCCACAACATTAGATACAAATCATCAATAACTCATTAAACGTTTTGAAGGCTGTCTGTTTCCCTCATTTTGCCCTGAGATGAACCATGTCGTGCTCACCTGTTAAAACGTATTGTTAAAACGTATTGCTACCAGCAACGCTGATTCCAGAAAACGATCTCATCACTAATTAGCCTGTGCTAACCACACTTTTCCCTCGTTAGTCTCTCATTTAGATCAGCAGCGTGCTCATGCATGTAAGTGCTTGTGTTTTGTGTGTACGCACATGTCAACATACGAATATAAAGAGAGCGAGACGGGAGGGAACGCGTCTGAAGGTACAAGACCTTATCTATTTATAATCCCTGTTTTATTTTAGAGAGATCAAATAAATTAACGATTAGCCTTTTATCTGATACAAAGCTGTGGGAATTCTGACTGTGAATACCATCAAAGGGATCCTCAGTGATTAGCCAAGAGTGGAATGTGTGTGTTTACAATACTGCACCACTGTATATTTAGATGCTCTAAATAGGTCACGCACAGTGGCGCTCGCAAATGTCTTTTCTCGCTAATATGGCTGTTTTCGCCAGGAAATGCAATCGATAACCTGCTGCAGATACATCAGATGGTGATTGAAGAAATTACAGTGCTTTCAGAAAGCATCCATACCCCTTGACTTATTCCACGTTTTGTGTTACCGCCTGAATTCGAAATGGATGAAATAGCTTTTTTTTCCCTCTCTCACCCATCTACACGCAATATCCTATAATGACAAAGTGAAAACATGTTTTTAGAAATGTTTGCAAATTTATTGAAAATGAAATTCAGATATACAGTATCTCATTTTAAAAAAGTATTTACACCTCAGAATTCAGAAGCACCTTTGGCTGTGATTACAGATGTAAGTCTCTATGACCAACATTTGCCCATTATTATTTTCAAAATTCTTCGAGCTTTGTAAAATTGGTTGTTCATCATTGCTAAACAACCATTTTAAGATCTTGCCATAGATGTCAAGTAGATTTAAGTCAAAACTGTAACTCGGTCACTCAGGAACATTCACTGTCTTCTTGGTAAGCAACTCCAGTGTAGATCTGGCCTTGTGTTTTAGGTTATTGTCCTACTGAAAGGTTAATTCGTCTCCCAGTGTCTGGTGGAAAATAGACTGAACCAGGTTTTCCTCCAGGATTTTGCATGCTTAGCTCCATTATGTTTCTTTTTTATATACAGAAAAACTCCCCAGTCTTTGACAATTACAAAAATACCCATAACATGATGCAGCTACCAATATGCTTAAATATGGAGAGTGGTACTCAGTAATGTGTCGTATTGGAATTGTCCCAAGCATAACACTTTGTATTTAGGACAGAAAGTGAATTGCTTTGCCACATTTTTTGCAGTATTACTTTAGCGCCTTGTTGCAAAAAAGATTCATGTTTTGAAAAATGTTATTCTATACAAGCTTCCTTCTTTTCACTTTGCCAAATAAGTTAGTATTGTGGAGTAACTACAATGTTGTTGATCCATCCTCAGTTTTCTCCTATCACAGCCATTAAACTCTGTAACTGTTTTAAAGTCACCATTGGCCTCATGGTGAAATCCCTGAGTGGTTTCCTTCCTCTCCGGCAACTGAGTTAGGAAGGGCGCCTTTGTCGTGACTGTGTATATTGATACATCATCCAATGCCTCATTAATAACTTCACCATGCTGAAAGGGCTATTCAGCTTCTGCTTTTTTTTACCCATCTCCCAATAGGTGTCATTCTCTTCGAGGCATTGGAAAACCTCATTGGTTTTTGTGTTTGAAAGTCAGTGCTTGACTGAGGGACCTTACAGGTAATTGTGTGTGTGGGGTGGGGGGGGGGGGAATTTTCAATTCAGGCTGTAAAACAACAGAATTTAGGGAAAAATCTAGGGGTTCTAATACTTATTGAAGTATTGAAGTTATTGACATCACTGTAACTCCATTCACTGTTCAATTATATATATTTTTTATTACATTGTCACCCCTTCATCCAGCAACACAAATATCAGTCTGAATTATCGAGGTGCTGATTAGAACAGCGTGATGAAAATGCAGATGGGAGCCAAGCAGAGGCTTTGACCAGGACGACTCATCTAGTATTAATCTAAATCAGACCTGAGTAACAGTAAAACACAAATCGTACCAGGTTAAATATAGATTTTATCGAAGTTTCTAGATAAGCCCCTATGAATGTACAGTATATCTTACAAAAGGTGTTTTGGGCTGCATTTGGTTCTACAGTATAGTCTTTGTCAAAGGCTCCTCCTCTATAGTGCTTGTGGAAAAGTGGTTCCCATAAAATATGATATACAGACTCACAGACACATTGAATAGCTGTCCTCTTTCAACAGGATAAATGATGAAGCTCGGGGCAGGCTGACGTGGGCCAGGCTGTGGTAGGGATGGGGGATGAGAGGGGGGATGAGAGGAGGGAGCGCAGCCTCTGCAATTCTGCTAGATGTGGCAAATGAATGTACTTAATTAAGCAATGAAACAGCCAAGTCTTTAATTATTCAATGCTTGCCAACTTTAACTCCATACAATACTCATAGCTATGGGCAATATGGACTTACGTAGCACAGAACTCACTACAGTCGGCTACAGCGTTAACCCTTTCTCGGTCCTCTCACTCTCAGTATTCCCATTGGGTGTCGGAATGCCACGTTATACCATTGCTGCTGTACCCAAAATAGCAATGATCGAGTGTTCACGCTCGGAGATGAGTTTTGACTTTTACCTAAGACTGGATAGGGTAAAGCAATCCTTTCATTCTTATTAAACAAGGATTCTTTTGTTGATTTCCTATACAATCAGCCTCATGCTCATTATCTTATTTGAAAGTTATATAGATTATTCCTTCTCATTGCTTAAACCCACATCTGGCTGGCATGTCGGATCCAGCATCTGTTCCTCCTGTTCTTCTCTTAATTGGTGAACCAAAAAAACATAAGCTGCTGTGTGCTGCAGTAGACTACATAACAGAAGAAATATACTCTGGCAATGCAGCCATTCAATTGGGAACCCTGTTTCATCTGTCTGTTTTAAACCACACCTAGCCTTGCGGTGTTCAGGATGAGTGAGGCCATATGGTCAAGTGGCCCAGCAGGGGAGAAAGAAACATTAGCAACGTCTGGAGAGGAGCACTTAATTGAGCTGCGTTAGATTAATTCCAACCTTTCCGCTGAGGCTGCGTTCACACTGACAGTCCAATGCTGATATTTTTCCACTATTTGGTATTTTGTCCTATCAGATCAGTTATTTTATCCATAATTGGGAAAAAGATCAGAATTACACCACTGTCCCATTTTTTATCTCATTATTCCCCCGAGTCAGTGTGCAGTATTCTGTCCATGTGAATGAGCATGCAGATGTGTCTACGTGTTGTTAGATTGCGTAATGAACATACTAAGTGGAGAATGCAGTTGCACATTGAAATATATGCTTTTGGTGTTTTCCCATGTGCTTACAGTAACTTTCTTGCATTCCTGGCAAGGTATCAAGGGTGTGAGTGGTGTGTGTGCGTGTGGTGTGCGTGTGTGCTGTGTGTTTGTGTATCTGCTATACATTGTGTGTGTGTGTGTGTGTGTGTGCGCGTGTTGTGTGTTTGTGTATCAACTATATATTGTGTGTGTGTTTTGTGTTTGTGTATCTGCTATACATTTTGTGTGCGTGTGTGCGTGTGTGTGTGTGTGTGTGTGGTCCCCCTACTGTGCTCCTCTGGCATTGACCCTAAGTCATCCTTCATCCTCTAATCCCCTCTCTGCATGGCACTGCGGGGAGTGGACACTGAGAGAATAATTGATAGAGTACAGTAACCAACGAGCTGGTAATTGCACTGAAGGCTGTGAATGACATTACGACAGAAGAGTAAGTGTGGCTCAACACCTACAATTGTTTGTGATTCAGAGGAAAGGCGCTCAGACGGGCGATATTAACCTTTTAAAATAGCCTTGATTCATCATTAGCACACAGAGGTCAATATGAGCACATTCAATGAAAAATACAGGTCTACAAATCCTAGATTTCCCTGTTGTAAATCTTCTCAGGGCCTGAACAGATTGGCACAGTGAATACCAGCCACTGTATGGGGTGGTTTAAATCAAGGCAGAATGTCTCATATTGAGTACAATTTCATAAGCGTTGGATATTGAATATTATTCTACTGCCCTCAGCATGCTTTTATAGTGGGATAATACGACCATTGACTGCGTTTCTCTGCATCATGCCTTGTGAGACATGGAGGTTACACTAGCTACAGCATGTTGTTTTCATTGTGGAAATCTATTCCATGCAGACTTGGATGCCCTTATCTCGCAGGGATTTCAAATTGAAAGAGAATAAGTATTGGACAAAAAATGAAGAAAAACTATGTGAACCCTTTGGATTTACCTGGATTTCTGCATAAATTGGTCGTAAATTTTCATATGATCTTCATCTAAGTCACAACAATAGACAAACACAATGTGCTTAAACTAATGTTAAACTAATGTCTTTATTTAACACACCATGCAAACATTCACAGTGCAGGATGGGAAAAGTATGTGAACCCTTGGATTTAGTAATTGGTTGATCCTCCTTTGGCAGAAATAACCTCAAGCAAACGTTTTCTGTAGTTGCGGATCAGACCCGCACAACGGTCAGGAGGAATTTTGGACCATTCCTCTTTACAAAACTGTTTCAGTTCAGCAATATTTTTGGGATGTCTGGGGCGAACCGCTCTCTTGAGGTCATACCACAGCATCTCAATCAGGTTGCCGTCAATGATAGCAAGCTATCCAGGCCCTGAGGCAGCAAAGCAGCCCCAAACCATGATAATCCCTTCACCATACATTCCAGTTGGGATAAGGTTTTGATGTTGGTGTGATATGCCTTTATTTTCTCCACACACAGAGTTGTGTGTTCCTTCCAAACAACTCAACTTTAGCTTAATCTGTCCACAGAATATTTTGCCAGTAGTGCTATGGAACATCCAGGTGCACTTTTGTGAAGCTGTGGTGTCCTCCCATGAACACCATTCTTGTTCAGTGTTTTACATATCGTAGACTCGTCAACAGAGATGTTAGTGTGTTCCATAGATTTCTGTAAGTCTTTAGCTGACACTCCAGGATTCTTCTTAACCTCATTGAGCATTCTGTGCTGTGCTCTTGCAGTCATCTTTGCAGGACGGCCACTCCTAGGGAGAGTAGCAACAGTGCTGAACTTTCTCCATTTACGAATTTGTCTTACCGTGGACTGATGAACATCAAGGCTTTTAGAGATACTTTTGTAACCCTTTCCAGCTTTATGCAAGACAACAATTCTTAATCTTAGGTCTTCTGAGATCTCTTTGTTCGAGGTATGGTTCACATCAGGAAATGCTTCTTGTGAACAGCAAACTCAAATTTTGTGGGTGTTTTTTATAGGGCAGGGAAACTTTAACCGACATCTCCAATCTCGTCTCATTGATTGGACTCCAATTAGCTTTTGGAGAAGTCATTCACATACTTTTCCCAACCTACACTGTGAATGTTTCAATTATTTATTCAATATAGACAAGAAAAATACAATAATGTGTGTGTTATTAGTTTAAGCACACTGTGTTTATCTATTGTTGTGATTGTATGACCCATTTATGCAGAAATCCAGGTCCTTCAAAGGGTTCACATACTTTTTCTTTCCACTGTATTAGCTAACTGTTTGACGGTGTTTCTCCAAAATAATGAACTCAGCATAATCCTTAGGAGACAGGAGGTGAACATTATTGAGACATAAACCACTGTTACACTAACTAGAGACAGGCAGTGCAAAGGAAAAAGCTCCTCTCCATATTTCCAGAATTGTTTGCCTCTCGACCTCGCGATTTAATTTCACAGCATTTATTACTGTTTGTAAACTCTGAGCTGGGGACCTGTAAGCAGTGTATTGTGAAATGAAATCATGCTGCAGAGCCTAGCAGGAAAATGCCACCCTCTGTAATTTAGCATTTACACAACAAATGAATTGTGAATTCATTCCCCATCTAGAATGGAGTGCCAATCGTCGTAGTCTAACTAACTTTAGAAAAACCAAAAACCAAGACTTTTTATAATGAAAATGGCATCGTTGTTGGAAGTTAAATAGTCATAGAGCAATACATTCATTTTGATGCAATACGGTAATTTGAACCAAGGTGACCAAACTCCCTTTCAATAAGGTTGATGTTGTACTGTACAATACCAGTATACTGTAGCGTGTTGGAATAAGACGTATGTATTCGCCTTACTTGGGCTACAAACACGATATGATGAGTCGTACCTGTGCCGTATGCTCCTTGTATCTCTACTCCATCTTCAGTTCCCATGGGAGCAAGGCCAAGCCAATGCCATCACCCACTTATGCAAAGAAGGTAGAGCGGTATTTAATTGCATTTTAGAGTGTTGCTAATTTGTGGCAGTGATTGGAGCTTCCCGCATTACGTGTGTGTGTGTGTGTGTGTGTGTGTGTGTGTGTGTGTGTGTGTGTGTGTGTGTGTGTGTGTGTCCGTGTTTGCAGGTGTGTGTCAAATCAAATTATTGGTTGCGTACACAGATTTGCAGATGTTATCACAGGTGTAGGAAATGCTTGTGCTTCTAGCTCTAACAGGGCAGTAATACCTAGCAAGAAAATAAAAAAATACAAACATAATCCCCCAAAAATATATAAATAATTATGAGCCATGACTAGAATACTGTAAATACTGTATACATTTGGTGAAACAGTATGTAAACACTATTAAAGTGATCAGTTTTCAATGACTCTATGCACATAGGGCAGTAGTCTCTAAGGAGCGTGGTAGAGTACCAGGTGGTAGCCAGGCTAGTAACAGTGACTAAGTTTCAGGGCAGGGTACTGGGCTAGTAGTGGTGACTGTGTAATGGCCTTGCGATAGAAACTATTTCTCAGTATCTCGGACCCAGCTTTGATACAGGCCGTGGCTCGGGTGGTTGATGATGAGGCCCTTGATGATCTTCCTGGCCTTCCTCTTACACCGGCAGTGTGCCCTCGGTGATGCGTTGGGCTGACCGCATAACCCTGTGGAGAGCCCTGCGGTTGCTGAAGGTGCAATTGCCGTACCAGGCGGTGATACAGCCCGACAGGATGCTCTCAATGGGGGCATCTGTAGAAGTGTGTGTGCAAGTGTGTTTGCAGGAGTATGAGAGATTAAAAGGGAGTGCATTTTGTTAGTAATATGTGTATTATGTGTTTTAGTATGAGTGAGTATGTGTTTGCGCCAGCCCTGCATTTAGTCGACTACCGCCCCGTAGCGCTCACTTCCGTCATCATGAAGTGCTTTGAGAGACTAGTCAAGGACCATATCACCTCCACCCTACCTGACACCCTAGACCCACTCCAATTTGCTTACCGCCCAAATAGGTCCACAGACGATGCAATCTCAACCACACTGCACACTGCCCTAACCCATCTGGACAAGAGGAATACCTATGTGAGAATGCTGTTCATCGACTACAGCTCGGCATTTAACACCATAGTGCCCTCCAAGCTCGTCATCAAGCTCGAGACCCTGGGTCTCGACCCCGCCCTGTGCAACTGGGTACTGGACTTCCTGACGGGCCGCCCCCAGGTGGTGAGGGTAGGCAACAACATCTCCACCCCGCTGATCCTCAACACTGGGGCCCCACAAGGGTGCGTTCTGAGCCCTCTCCTGTACTCCCTGTTCACCCACGACTGCGTGGCCACGCACGCCTCCAACTCAATCATCAAGTTTGCGGACGACACAACAGTGGTAGGCTTGATTACCAACAACGAAGAGACGGCCTACAGGGAGGAGGTGAGGGCCCTCGGAGTGTGGTGTCAGGAAAATAACCTCACACTCAACGTCAACAAAACTAAGGCGATGATTGTGGACTTCAGGAAACAGCAGAGGGAACACCCCCCTATCCACATCGATGGAACAGTAGTGGAGAGGGTAGTAAGTTTTAAGTTCCTCGGCATACACATCACAGACAAACTGAATTGGTCCACCCACACAGACAACATCGTGAAGAAGGCGCAGCAGCGCCTCTTCAACCTCAGGAGGCTGAAGAAATTTGGCTTGTCACCAAAAGCACTCACAAACTTCTACAGATGCACAATCGAGAGCATCCTGTCGGGCTGTATCACCGCCTGGTACGGCAACTGCTCCATCCACAACCGTAAGGCTCTCCAGAGGGTAGTGAGGTCTGCACAACGCGTCACCGGGGGCAAACTACCTGCCCTCCAGGACACCTACACCACCCGATGTCACAGGAAGGCCATAAAGATCATCAAGGACAACAACCACCCGAGCCACTGCCTGTTCACCCCGCTATCATCCAGAAGGCGAGGTCAGTACAGGTGCATCAAAGCTGGGACCGAGAGACTGAAAAACAGCTTCTATCTCAAGGCCATCAGACTGTTAAACAGCCACCACTAACATTGAGTGGCTGCTGCCAACACACTGACTCAACTCCAGCCACTTTAATAATGGGAATTGATGGGACATTATGTAAAATATATCACTAGCCACTTTAAACAGTGCTACCTAATATAATGTTTACATACCCTACATTATTCATCTCATATGTATACGTATATACTGTACTCTATATCATCTACTGCATCTTTATGTAATACATGTATCACTAGCCACTTTAACTATGCCACTTTGTTTACATACTCATCTCATATGTATATACTGCACTCAATACCATCTACTGTATCTTGCCTATGCCGCTCTGTACCATCACTCATTCATATATTTTTATGTACACATTCTTTATCCCCTTACACTTGTGTCTATAAGGTAGTAGTTTTGGAATTGTTAGCTAGATTACTTGTTGGTTATTACTGCATTGTTGGAACTAGAAGCACAAGCATTTCGCTACACTCGCATTAACATCTGCCAACCATGTGTATGTGACAAATAAAATTAGATTTGATTTGATTTAGTCTGTGTGTAATGAAGCAACGCTCCGCTGTTTGTCCTTAATTCTCTGTGTATCTGCTCCTCCTGAGCTCATGGGGTGGGTTCTATGATATTCCCGATGAATATTGAATTAGCCTTTAATATCATAAGATATGGGGCTCAGGATTGGAGGAAATCAATGTTGATAAGTGCTGTTGAGTGTCACTTACCCCCAATGCATCATTGATGCACTAATTCCCTTGAGAGGACTAAATGATGCAGTTATTTTGACATCAGACCAGTCCAGGCTTGAGCGAGCTCTTTTAACTGCCAAATTAGTAGTGTGTCAATGTTTCAAGACTTTCCTAAGGCCCTGCTTTTGGAGGTTTAAGGCAGGCAATACAAGAATTTAGTATAGTGCATTGATGTCCCATATTAAATTTGGCACATGCATATTGCATTGCCTACAGTGTGTGATCATTGCTTATTGCAATATTGATAGCTTTAAAATTAATTGTTATTGAAATTCACAAGAGGACTATGGCCCAATGTCTTATAGTAATATTGTCATTCATCAAATTACTATAGACTATAGCACGGGTTATTAATAGCTTTATTATAAAAGAGATTGCTTAGACCGACCGTGCCCAATTTATTATGGATATCTTTGTTTTGTTTTTGGAGTGGATACTGGATTCACCTTGACTTGGCATTATGCAATTATATTTGGAGAAAGACATTTTTACATTTTTTTAAAACATTATTTAACCAAGTAGACCAGTTGAGAACCAAGTTCTCATTTACAACTGCGACCTGTCCAAGATAAAGCAAAGCAGCGCGACAAAAACAACACAGAGTTACACATCGGATAAAGCAACGTACAGTCAACAACATAATAGAAAAATCTGTGTGCAAATGTAGTATGATTAGGGAGGTAAGGCAATAAATCGGCCACAGTGGCGAAATAATTACAATTTAGCAATTAATACTGGAGTGATAGATGTGCAGAAGATGAATGTGCAAGATGAATGTGCAAGTAGAGATGCTGTGGTGAAAAGTAGCATCACATTCCCAGTGGGGCAGAAGTTTACTTACACTCAATTAGTATTGTTTAACTTGGGTCAAACTCCACAGTTGGGTGAATTTTGGCCTCCTTGCTCACACACACTTTTTCAGTTCTCCCCGAAAACGTTCTATAGGATTGAGGTCAGGGCTTTGTGATAGCCACTCCAATACCTTGACTTTGTTGTCCTTAAGACATTTTGCCACAACTTGGGAAGTATGCTTGGGGTCATTGTACATTTTGAAGAACCATTTGCAAGCAAGCTTTAACTTCCTGACTGACGTCTTGAGATGTTACTTCAATATATCCACATAATTTTCTTTCCTCGTGACGCCATCTATTTTGTGAAGTGCACCAGTCCCTCCTATAGATGACCTGGAGCCAGTTGGTTTGGCGATTAATATGAAGCCAGGGCCAGCCAACGAGAGCATACAGGTCGCAGTGGTGGGTAGTATGTGGGGCTTTGGTGACAAAACGGATGGCACTGTGATAGACTACATCCAATTTGCTGAGTAGAGTATTGGAGGCTATTTTGTAAATGACATCGCCAAAGTCAAGGATTGGTAGAATAGTCAGTTTTACGAGGGCATGTTTGCCTGCATGAGTGAAGTATGCTTTGTTGCTAAATAGAAAGCCTATTCTGGATGTAATTTTGGATTGGAGATGCTTAATGTGAGTCTGGAAGGAGAGTTTACAGTCTAACCAGACACCTAGGTATTTGTAGTTGTCCACATATTCTAAGTCAGAACCGTCCAGAGTAGTGATGCTAGACGGGCAGGCGGGTGCGGGCAGCGATCGGTTGAAGAGCATGCATTTAGTTTTATTTGCATTTATGAGCAGTTGGAGGCCACGGAAGGAGTGTTGTATGGAATTGAAGCTCGTCTGGAGGTTAGTCCAAAGAAGGGCCAGAAGTGTACAAAATGGTGTCGTCTGCGTAGAGGTGGATCAGAGAATCACCAGCAGCAAGAGTGACAACATTGATGTATACAGAGGAAAGAGTCGGCCTGAGAAATAATCCATGTGGCACCCCCATAGAGATTGCCAGAGGTCCGGACAACAGGCCCTCCGATTTGACACACTGAACATGATTTGAGAAGTAGTTGGTGAACCAGGCAAGGCAGTCATTTGAGAAACCAAGGCTTTTGAGTCTGCCGATAAGAATGTGGTGATTGACAGAGTCAAAATCCTCGGCCAGGTGGATGAAGACGGCTGCACAGTATTGTCTTTTATCGATAGCGGTTATGATATCGTTTAGGAAGTTGGGCGTGGCTGAGGTGCACCCATGACCAGCTCGGAAACCAGATTGCATAGCGGAGAAGGTACGGTGGGATTCAAAATGGTCTGTGATCTGTTTGTTAACTTGGCTTTCGAAGACTTTAGAAAGGTAGGATAGATATAGATCTGTAACAGTTTGGGTCTAGAGTGTCTCCCCTTTTGAAAAGGGGGATGACCGCGGCAGTTCTCCAATCTTTAGGGATCTCAGATGACACGAAATAAAGGTTTAACAGGCTAGTAATGGGGGTTGCAACAATTGCGGCTGATCATTTTGGAAAGAGAAGGTCCAGATTGTCTAGCCCAGCTGATTCGTAGGGGTCGAGATTTTGCAGCTCTTTCAGAACATCAGCTATGGATTTGGGTGAAGGAGAAATGGGGGAAGCTTGGACAAGTTGCTGTGACTGCACGTTACAGTGTCCCAGAACTCTTTGGAGTTTGTGCTACAGGATGCAAATTTCTGTTAGGAAAGCAAAGGATAGCATTTTCAAATTGCCTGTGTATATTGGTTGCTAACCTCCCCGAATAGTTGCATATCGTGGAGGCTATTCGATGCTAATGCAGTATGCCACAGGATGCTTTTGTGCTGGTCAATGGTGGTCACGTCTGGAGTGAACCAAGGCCTATATCTGTTCTTAGTTCAATTTTTTTGATTGGGGCATGCTTATTTAAGATGGTGAGGAAAGCACTTTTAAAGAACAACCAGGCATCCTCTGCCGGACAGAATGAGGTCAATTTCCTTCGGGGATACCTGGGCCAGGTCGATTAGAAAGGCCTGCTCGCTGAAGTGTTTTAGGGAGCGTTTGACAGTTATGAGGGGTGGACGTTTGACCACGGACACATTACGGACACAGGCATTGAGGCAGTTATCGCTGAGATCCTGGTTGAAGACAGCAGAGGTGTATTTAGAGGGCAGGTTGATCAGGATGATATCTATGAGGGTAGGTTCCTGGTAGGTTCCTTGATAATTTGTGTGAGATTGAGGGCATCTAGCTTAGTTTAGGTCACCTAACAGTACAAACTCTGAAGATAAATGGGGGGTAATTAATTCACATATGGTGTCCAGGGCACAGCTGGGGGCGGAGGGCTGAGGGTGGTCTATAACAAGCGGCAACAGTGAGAGACTTATTTCTGGAAAGGTGGATTTTTAAAAGTAGAAGCTCAAACTGTTTTGGCTCAGACCTGGATAGCATGACAGAACTCTGCATGCTATCTCTGCAGTAGATTGCAACTTCACCCCCTTTGTCAGTTCTATCTTGACGGAAAATGTTGTAGTTAGGGGTGGAAATTCAGAATATTTGGTAGCCTTCCTAAGCCAGGATTCAGACACGGCTAGGACATCAGGGTTGACGGAGTATGCTAAAGCAGTGAATTAAACAAACTTATGGAGGAGGCTTCTGATGTTAACATGCATGAAACCAAGGCTTTTACTGTTACAGAAGTCAACAAATGATAGCGCCTGGGAAACATGAGTGGAACTGGTTGCTACAGGGCCTGGGTTAACCTCAACATCACCAAAGGAACAGAGGAGGAGTAGGATAAGGGTACGGCTAAAGGCTATTAGAACTGGTCGTCTAGTGTGTTGGGGACAGAGAATAAAAGGAGCAGATTTTTGGGCGTGGTAGAATAGATTCAGGGTGTAATGTACAGACAATGGTATGGTAGGATGTGAGTACAGTGGAGGTAAACCTAGGTGTTGAGTGATGATGAGAGAGGTTTCGTCCCTGGAGACACCAGTTAAGTCAGGTGAGGTTTCTGCATGTGTGTGGGTGTGACAAAAGAGCCATCTAAGGCAACAAATCAGGGATCTACAGTGAAATAGAACTATAAGACAATAAAAACAATAAGAACTAGCCAAGACAGCAGTAGACAAGGCATATTGACAATCACAGGTGTTGATCAGGAGAGTTAAGACAACAACGGGTAAATGGTGATGAATGGGCAGAACGGGTCTGTTCGGTATATACAGGACCTGAGTTCGTGGCTGGGGCCAACAGGTAAATGAAATGAGGTACCGTGTTATTGAAACAGTCCAAGGGTTAGGGTTAGCTGTGTAGCCGAGTAATCATAGGGTCAAAAGAGCAGCAATAGGTGAGTCAGGGTGCCGTTCGGTAGTCACTACTATGCTAGCCGAGCAGGGGACACAGCGTTCAGAAAGCTAGCAGGCCCTGACTAGTAGATTGTTCTTCGGCGACATCGTAACAGAATAGCCTGTTGAGACCACATACGTCGGCAGCCCAGTCGTGATGGATCGGCGGGGCTCCATGTCGACAATAAAGGTCCCGGGCCAATTGGAAAAGGAGGTATTGTAGCCCTAGAATGATCTGATATATGGGCCTAGCTCTAGGCTAGTTCGGCTAGCTGGTGCTTGCTTCGGGACAGAGGCATTAGCTAACAGTAGCCACTTGTTTGCAGCTAGCTAGCTGCGATGATCTGGTGTAATGATCCAGAGTGGCAGGAATCCGATGATGTGGTAGAGAGAAGCAGTCCGATATACTCTGGGTTGATATCGCTCTGTGCAGACTGGCAGGTATTGTCCGAGCTAAGGTTGGCTGCTGACCGAGAAAAACGTGAAGACCGCTAGCCGGGGTTAACAAAGACTAGTATCTAGTTAGCTGGCTAGCTCCAGATGGAAGTTCCAGTTATAAGGAATACAAATAGCAGATCCGTACCACATTGGGTGAGGCGGATTGCAGGAAAGTATATTTAGTTCATAGATAGAAAGTGAGATTAAGATATATCCGAAAAGGACCGGCTATTTACATGGGATAAGACAAAGACAAACACACACGTCCTACTGCTATGCCATCTTGGATGCAGATTCCCTGTGATGAGTAAGCCCTTGAGTGCACTTCATTTGATAATTTTACTGCTTTTAAGCCCTGTTTGATAATGACTGGTATCCTTGGGTATTTATATATAGTATAAGTCCTCATTCTTTGTAGAGACGTTTGGTATTTGAAACTCTGGGGACAGCACCCTTAATGATGACCTACGTAGTTCCCTTCAGCTAACACAGACATGGTAATTTACCACATGAGCGAGATTTCCTCTCCTGTCTCCTTGTCCTCTAAGGAAGAGAAATGTAACACTAAGGAATGCTAATACAGGTTTGCCCTGTGTGTAGTGTGGAGGTGCAGTAGCTAGTTACTTCATTATCAGGCAACAATGGCATGGAATTTCAAATAGCCTAGTACAACTACTTCCCACTAGGCACAGACATCAATTCAACATCAATCCCACATTGGTTCAACTTAATTTGATTGAAATGATATGGAAACAATATAGATTCGACCAGTGTGTGCCCGGTGGGCTCTCTCACTCTCTATTCCTCTCTCTCCCTCTCTCTCTCCCTTTTTCTCCCTTCTCTGTTTTACGGGTGGATTGTCTGTTTCGATGCATTGTCGCTGTTTTCTTCATTTCCCTGAGAAAATTATAATTTTCTCTCTTCATCTGTAATTTGGTCTTTTTCCTTTATCGCAACTAATTTCCTCACAAATATAGTCTTTTGTATTCTTATGTGGCCTGGATATCCACTGGCCTCATTTTGAAAGTAATCCACTTTTTCATGGGTTTCAATTCTTTCCTGTAATGAGGTGATGGGCTGGAATCATTTTTTGAAACAATCCTGCTAAAGTAGCCGTATAAACTACTCCTTCCCATCATATACCCAGGCTGAAGATAATATTAACATAGAGGGTGGTGGGAGTCACAGTAGATTGTTCTTTCTATAGTCAGAGGGACATGTCAGTGTCAATACAGAATATTTCTTTCTGTGGTCTAAAGGCATGAGTGTCACTTCATTATGCTCTTTCTAAGGATGCAACACTTACTACACAAATGTTCTTTCAACAGTCTAAAGGACACATGCCTTTTGCAGGAGGTTATTGCTATAAGTAGGCCTGCTGTACATGTCACATTGTCACTGGAGAATGTTTGTTCTTCTGTAATTTAAAGAGCTAGTGTCAGTGCCACATTTTCTTACCACAGTCTCGGTGATGTGAGTGACATGCTCTAGTCTTCCATTTGATGTGTTGCAAATTGAGGTTGGTCGACACCCAGATAGGAATCTGAGCGCAACAGGAGTGCAGAGGAGGCTGACATCAAACAGGGGTAGCGCCAGGCCCCCCCACCATCACCATCACTCTTGACTGAGTGTTTATTACGCAATGCTATATCACTCCCTGGGAGGAAGACGAGGAGGGGCTTGGGTGAGCTTCACAGGCTTTACAGCATGTCCATCCATCCGTACGACCTACCACTTGATCCCAGATCTGATCCCAGAGCAGCCATTCAAAATAACCCTGCAGTGATGAAAGTTCCAACCTGCTACTGCATGGAGCCTACTCCGGGGGGTGGAGGCCCCATCTCAAGGAGGCGGGAGTTTTCCCAGCTAATAATTGGGAGGGAGTGGGAAATTGGTCTTGATGGATGCCTAGTTAGTGTTGTGTGAATGTGCGAGTGGTGTGAACATATGCCCCAGAGTGTTGAAGGTGATTGTCCGTGTTGAGGTGCGGTGGTGTTTAAGAGCTCTTGTGAACAGGCATTTGGACAAAATTACTGTTCTTAAGATTCAGTTTTTTCCAATTTCACAACAAGTACTTGGCCAAGATTAGATGAAGATTATCGCTCTTCTTGGTCTCTTTGAGAAAATCAGGACTGCTTGATTGGGATTTGTCTTTCAGGGTGAAGCAGCCATCTTGAGCCGGGGCGGCAGGGTAGCCTAGTGGTTAGAGCAAGGTACAAATCTGTTGTTCTGCCCCTGAACAGGCAGTTAACCCACTGTTCCTAGGCCATCATTGAAAATAAGAATTTGTTCTTAAATAACTTGCGTAGTTAAAATAAAGATAAAAAATATACAGTGGGGCAAAAAAGTATTTAGTCAGCCACCAATTGTGCAAGTTCTCCCACTTAAAAAGATGAGAGAGGCCTGTAATTTTCATCATAGGTACACTTCAACTATGACAGACAAAATGAGAAAAACAATCCAGAAAATCACATTGTAGGATTTTTAATGAATTTATTTGCTAATTATGTTGGAAAATAAATATTTGGTCAATAACAAAAGTTTCTCAATACTTTGTTATATACCCTTTGTTGGCAATGATAGAGGTCAAACATTTTCTGTAAGTCTTCACAAGGTTTTCACACACTGTTGCTGGTATTTTGGCCCATTCCTCCATGCAGATCTCCTCTAGAGAAGTGATGTTTTGGGGCTGTTGCTGGGCAACATGGACTTTCAACTCCCTCCAAAGATTTTCTATGGGGTTGAGATCTGGAGACTGGCTAGGCCACTCCAGGACCTTGAAATGCTGCCCGGGCGGTGTGTTTGGGATCACTGTCATGCTGAAAGACCCAGCCACGTTTCATCTTCAATGCACTTGCTGATGGAAGGAGGTTTTCACTCAAAATCTTACGATACATGGCCCCATTCATTCCTTCCTTTACACGGCTCAGTCGTCCTGGTCCCTTCGCAGAAAAACAGCCCCAAAACATGATGTTTCCACCCCCATGCTTCACAGTAGGTATGGTGTTCTTTGGATGCAACTCAGCATTCTTTGTCCTCCAAACACAAAGAGTTGAGTTTTTACCAAAAAGTTATATTTTGGTTTCATCTGACCGTATCACATTCTCCCAATCTTCTTCTGGATCATCCAAATGCTCTCTAGCAAACTTCAGACGGGCCTGGACATATACTAGCTTAAGCAGGGGTACACGTCTGGCACTGCAGGATTTGAGTCCCTGGCGGCGTAGTGTGTTACTGATGGTAGGCTTTGTTACTTTGGTCCCAGCTCTCTGCAGGTCATTCACTAGGCCCTCCCGTGTGGTTCTGAGATTTTTGCCCACCGTTCTTGTGATCATTTTGACCCCACAGGGTGAGATCTTGCGTGGAGCCCCAGATCGAGGGAGATTATCAGTGGTCTTATATGTCTTCCATTTCCTAATAATTGCTCCCACAGTTGAGTTCTTCAAACCAAGCTGCAAACCAAACCTATTGCAGATTCAGTCTTCCCAGCCTGGTGCAGGTCTACAATTTTGTTTTTGGTGTCCTTTGACAGCTCTTTGGTCTTGGCCATAGTGGAGTTTGGAGTGTGACTGTTTGAGGTTGTGGACAGGTGTCTTTTACACTGATAACAAGTTCAAACAGGTGCCATTAATACAGGTAACGAGTGGAGGACAGAGGAGCCTCTTAAAGAAGAAGTTACAGGTCTGTGAGAGCCAGAAATCATGCTTGTTTGTAGGTGACCAAATACTTATTTTCCACCATAATTTGCAAATAAATTCATAAAAATCCTACAATGTGATTTTCTGGAGAGAAAAAATCTAATTTTGTCTGTCATAGTTGAAGTGTACCTATGATGATAATTGCAGGCCTCTCATCTTTTTAAGTGGGTAAACTTGCACAATTGGTGGCTGACTAAATACTTTTTTGCCCCACTGTTAATATATTCATTTCATTGCCTTTTCAGCTAGGGTCAGATTAGGGCCAGATCACATTTGAGATCCATCCCCTCTTTGCACTGACTATGCAATGCAATATTATATCTGACTATGCACTATGCCCAATGCCACCCAGCAACTGAAACCAATATCTGAGCATGCTAACGTATGCATCCTCACCAGAGTGCATGCATAATGCAGAGTGCAGAGTGCATGCATAATGTTAGCCTGTTATTGAGAGTCACTTCACCTGCTCATGTCTGTTATTATAATACCGGTAAGTATTCTTCAAGTTTTGGAGACCACATAGACTTTCACCCATATACAAAATTCAATCTCTCGCAGGAGGGGGTCAATGAATTTGGAGAGCATGTTGAGGCTTGAATGACAAACAATCTCTAGTGATGAGCAATATAAGCGCACCGGCACGTTGCCTCCATTTCCCTGTGCTCATATGACCACTCATTACCATGCTGAGCCTTATCAACTGCTCCTTGTAAACACCTCTACACTGGCTGGAGTTTTAGGCATGTTGTTCAAATATTTACGTGGTTCAGAAACTTTTCTGTATATTTTGATATATGTTATGTTGAGCTTATGATTAGACCTAGCCTATTTACAGAAGAACATGCATTTTGTAAGCTGAATATGGCCAGTCTTCACCAATTACAAGTGCAACTGGATGTCTGTCATACTGGATAATAGCCATGCTGCATTGTACAGCACACATTCCACGACAGTGTCTTTATTAAATATCCCTTTTATAAGGAGTCAATGGAATCTAATGTGATGTGCCCACCAATCCAAGGATAGTGTGACTCATATACTGTAATCAAATGGCCCATTTAATATCCTGTAAAAGGCAACCGTCTGTCTGCATCGTGACCCAGTAGACGATATTTACGTGCATGTATTATTTCGTTAGTTGATTGAATTTCTAATAAATATGTGTGTGCTTGACATTTTGCCATGCCCAATGATTTCTGTACAATCTGCCCTCCTTTCCAATATGTACCAATCTGATGATAGACAGCCTTGTTAAGAACGGTAAATTGTTTACTGTTTCCCCTCCCACCCATTTCCCCTTCACCGAGACAAGATAATGGCGCCAGGCTACATCATTCTCAAGTAGACAGAACATGCACCTTGGCAAAAGTAGCTAGCACTCGGAGGAAGTTGTGCAATACAATCTGTTCCACTGACTAGCCTGTCCTGATGTGGCTGCACTTGGCAAAATGACTGCCAGAGATTCAGGGGAGGATAACAACTTAACAAGGGATTGAGGTTTCAAATCCCTTTCTTCCCTCTGCCTCCATAGTATGAAGTCAGTTCTTCCATGTACTTAAATGCACCATCTCTCTCCCAGACAAGGGAATGTGGTGCATTATTAGGACGGCAATTAACTAAAGACTGTATGACAGTAATTCAATTAAGTGCTCTTAGATGGTACTCTTTGGCAGCGGTGTAAATCTCTCAGTATCTGAGATGAATACGGCATGTCAGGGCAGACGGGAGAAATCAATTAATGCCCACGGGGGAGTAGGTAAAGTCTTGAACCCAGGCCGACTTCCTGTCAAAAAGATAGGGTATAATTTGATGAGGTTTTCTGCGTCAGCTTTCTTATTGGATCTGACATCAATCACAGGGGGACACTGAGCTCCCTTTGAAGAGGGGAAGAAGGAGATAGAAATTGATACGAGGGCTTTGACAGTGACACACGTTATTTTAGGCTTCTTCGGAATCAGTTCTCAAATAAGGGGTTTCTGGCTGCACACTACTCTCAGTGACGCAGGTCGATTCAATGATTTATTAAATAGTAAACACCACTACAAGAAACTGATGGTATTTATTGGAAAAACTAGCTGAATGACATGATACTTATGGCCCCCGAACTGTGAATGACACAGTCTCTTCAGTCATGAAGTATTATATTTAAATGTATATATTTCTAGAGATGTGACGATTCACCGATACACATCGGTCCCCGGTTCAAACGTTTAAGATGCGAGTGCATCGGTCCACGTATCGTTCATGTATTGTATAGGAGCCCATGATACATGTATCAAATCGTCTTGAAAGGGAAAAGTGAACATGACTCCTATTTGGACATGCATTAGCATGACTTTGAAGATGTGCACAGAAACACATTTATGACTGTGTGTCACCCACTCCCAGATGAACATTTAAAACGGTATTTTCGGGTTATCTGAAAAGTAGGAAAATCAGCAGAATACACGATGATGCGATTTTTGGCCTGTGACCAAATAAAGTTTGTCTTCAAAACTGATTGGTGGAGATTACTACTGTCTGAAGTGTGGTGGAGTCTGTCTTTGGTGGCTGCTTGTGCTTGTTACTGTTGTAAGCCTACCTGTACAGGGAGTGTGATTGTGTGATAAACCTTCCACCTTCTTTCTCACCCACTTCCCAGACACAGCAGGAGGGGGGGAAGCACGCCTCACACCCATCTTCACCCCACCTCTTAAAATAGCAGCTACCACGTCTTTGTTTGACAAGGCTGATCTCAACCCAGTTATCCCGAGATACCCTGGCATGAGATGGAACAGGCGTCACGCTGCTTTCTCGCTCTCCTCTTTTCTACCTCTCCTATTTCCTCTTCTTTTTCTACATTCCTCTGGAAGCACTGCACTACATTTTCTGACATGTCTTCCTACACTCTTAGAAAAAAAAGATGCCATCTAGAACCTCAAATATTTCTTCGGCTGTCCCCATAGGAGATGCCTTTGATTAACACTTTTTTGGTTCCAGGTAGAACCCTTTTTGGGTTCCATGAAGAGCCCTTTCTTCATGGAACCCAAAAGGGTTCAACCTGAAACCAAAAATGGTTATATTGGGACAGCCGAAGAACACTTTTGGAACCCTTTTTTCTCAGTGTATGAGTGCAAGGTCACCTGCCTCCAGCCCACTTTACTGAGGCAGTTGTTGCTCGACTGGGCGACGCCATTGTGAGTGCAGCACTAATTTAATTATATCTCTGCTGTTGACATAAATTGATTGGAGAATGAGACTCAAGGTCTGTCGCTTGTCTTATGCATTGAGGTTCATTGGCCCTGCCTTCCACCTGCAATTCAATGCCCATTGGAGGCTCTTCATGGCTTTAATTCTATTTGATATGTAGCGAGGGCATATGTTTCTGGCAGTAATCAAGTACATGTTTTATGTGGTGCTGTGGGGTTAAACTGTGTAGCATTGATCATCCTCTTCACTGTGTATTTCATCTCTCAGCCATCCACCCATATCACAGACAGACAGACAGACACACACAAACACGCACACTCTGTATTCACTCCACGGAGATGCAAGGTTGAGTTGAGGCAGCAATTTGAAAGTGTAAAGAAATCTGAGCATACTTGCTGTTCCTCTCACGTCTGGATTGGAATTGAGAAATGATAGAATTGCTAAACTCTAGTTCCCCTAGTTTACTCTCCAAAGTTTTCCTCAGAATACTGTAGCTTAGGGTCCTTTCAGAATAAAGCTTTGAAAAAAATATGATTTCTTTCCAAATCATGATTGAATTAAACCTCTTGACATAGGCAAATAAAATGACTTGGCAAAGTCACGATTAAAGAGGCTAGCAGGTGAAGCCAACAATGAATGTAAACTTAAGCAGGATTTGTTCACGGTAAGTCAAGGCTGGGCCTGCCATACAAAACCAGACATACCTTGTCTTTAACATTTGCCATTGGCAAACATCATGTTAACCTGTATGTGTTTTTCTATGCCAATTAAATGTATGTGGACAACCCTTCAAATTAGTGGATTCGGCTATTTCAGCCACACCCATTGCTGACAGGTCAAGTACACAGCCATGCAATCTCCATAGACAAACATTGGCAGTAGAATTGCCTTACTGAAGAGCTCAGTGACTTAGAGTGGAGGCTATTATAGCAGCAAAGGGGGGGGGGGGGGGCAACTCCATATTAATGCCCATGATTTTGTAATGAGCAGATGTCCACATACTTTTGGCCATGTGGTGTATGTTTTTTTTACATAACCGCTAGTGTGATTGATTGATTGACATTTCATTTAATGTAATGTAATGTTGCCTTGACTTTACCTAACCACCTTTGCTCACATTTCAACTAAATGAGAGGCTGGCCCATTGACGCTGCCCTCTGCAACTCCAATTCATCACACAGGTTATTCCATAGGAAGAAAGTACAGGTAGTACCTCCATAGGAAGAAAGTACAGGCCGTTCTGCCTCTGCACTCCAGAGCAGGGTGATTTGGATTGAAGCTGGGTGTTTTTTATAGCCCATCACTCATATGCCAGGTATCTCTCTGTCTCACCCTCTCTCTATATATATATATCTCTGTTTCTCCCCCAGAGTGAAACAATTCATGCTCACTCCTGGCTCTGTGGTCAGGGTGGCTCATCATCTTTATAATATAGAGAAAATTGCTCTTTGGACAGTGGGGCCTACAGCGAATGGGAGCCATTTTCTCCTCCCAAAATCGTGAAATAGCAATTAGATTTCTCCATCGTTGTCACTCCCAACCTAAATCTATCTGATTGTGCTTTTTGGGCGAGGGCGGATGTGTGCAGTGGATTTGAGGTACAAAGCATGCTGGGAAAACTCTAAGTAAGTGCTTTCCCCCCTTTCTCATTCTCTTTCTTTCTTGCTTGCTCTGTTTTCTCTCTCTCTCTCTTTATCACACATACACATTCTCTCTCCTTGTTTTCTCCTGAGGTTAGCTATTTGGGGGGGGGGGTTATGGGGTTGGCTTGACTGAATTCAAAGACTGACAGGGTCGCAAGCTGAGAAAGTGCTTAAGTGAAGCTCTCTCTCTCTCTCTCTCTTTCTCCCTTGAACTCAAATGGGCTGAGCATCTTGAGGATTGTCAATTGTTCATCCAAGACTAATAACGTTTGGATTGCCTTGAAGTCAGCATATGTTGTTTTATCCCTCATGGAGAGGAGGGGGTGGGGGGGGGGGCGGGGGGAACTGGCTCTTCTTAGACTGTTTGGTTTAGATCCACTCTCCGACACTCTTGTTTACCTCACTGTGTTTACCTAGTGGTTGGAATGCACTGGTCGGACTGGCTAATGTGTGTAGAGTGACTATTGCTTACCTAGGCTGTTAAGGAGAGCCAAATGAAAGCATTACCATGTGGCTGCAGTGTTGCAGTGAGCAAATCGATCTGCATTCACATCGACCCTTTTCTTTCTGCACTATGACTCAGCCCCTGGAAGCCTTAAAACCAGAAAACACCTTCACAATGGAGTGGCTGTCCAAGCACTGTCCATAACATAGTCACTCATTGCTTTAGCACGGCACTCAAGCTTTTTTAGTAGCAGCCTACTAGGCCCAATGTACATCTAGTACCTGTAATTCAATATCTTCAGAAGAACCATGTGTCATACTGACAGTGAAAGGAGACACGGGCATGTCGAAGTGTTGCAGCTTGTGACAAATCCCTTCGTTGAAGAAATGACAGGTGCATCTTCCACAACAACAACAAAAACAAACAAAAAACAATGCAGTAACAACATGACAACCTGTCTCCTTTGCTGACTGGAGTGACTACACACTGCATATTGGTTGGTTAGGGAGGAACGTTTGCAGGTTGCAGCCATTTCTGGATCTTTTGCCTTCCTCTACCCTCACACCTGGGGAACAGAGAGAAGGTTGGCTTCTGGCCTGCTCCTGCCGGGACTTCTGGTCATCAGATGACCATAACCACTGACACCCATCTGCTGCAAACGATTGGGTTGTGGCGAGTTCAGAGACAATTAGAGCCACGGAGGTCCATTTTAGAAGACAGTTCAGTTGACTCCATCCTAACGCCTTAGATGCGGAGAGGTCTGACACCGTGTGTGACCGCTGACCACTGACCACCACCGGAGACATCAGTATGAGCAAGACCTGATGGACTGATAAATGTTGCTCTCTAGCTGCCTCGGACACGTCTCAGATGAGGAACACAGCAACGGGTCCACATTGGGGTGACCAACCGTTAAAGGAAACCCCAGGTGATGAATCTTGTGCAAATAGAGGGATGGTTGATTCCAAGCTCTCTTCTAATTTTGTTTGATTTCCACGTTTGAGCCGACCTTGAAACCCCTTGCCCTAGATGTCAGATGTGAACGATTTTAAAAAGGAAGAGGGGGAGACTGTCCTACTGATAAGCCTGAGCAACCATTCTACTAAGATGTGCGTTTGACCTTTCCAGCTATTAGCAATATCAGAGGGTTGTAAAGCACCAGAGTGCTAGGCTCGAATTCCGACTGCTGTACTGCGAGATAGGAGAGCTGTGCAGGGTTGATGTTGATAGTGCGAGGGAGCGATTACATGAACTGTAGAAGAAGAAGAAAAACTGTGACACTGTCTCCTGCTTGCCAGACTGGCTGCTCTGGCTGTCAGATGGAGCTGATTTGAGATGGTGCAGGGGAGGCTGTTATTAGAGTGGAAAGATTTCATTTGATGTTGTCTTTATGACACGGCCAAGATGCCAAACCTCAGGGTATGTCAGTGAGTGCGTGAGTGAGTGACTATGCACACGTGAGTCCATGTCTACGTGTGTGTGCCTCGTCATGTTTCGATTTTATCCTCTAGTATCATGTCTAACGCTGTCTCTGATTTAAAGGGGATAACATAACTCACTAGTGTGACTAATTTACAACTCAGTAGATGCCTGTAGGGATGCATGTATTGCTAAACGAATACATATCCAGTCGATAGAGCAGAAAATCCTTCAATATGCATTAATGAATAGGTTTAATCAGGTGTTGCTTTGTTTGTTTATTTAACAGCAATATTAGCATGTTAATTTGTCTGATTAGACAAGCACTACAAATGTTTTAGTTTCCCACTGAGAGAAATGCATTCAAGGTGCAAAGGCTGCAATGCTGTAGTGATCAGTTCAGTTGTCCAGTTCAGGTCCCATGCAGTGTAACTCAGTGTGCATTATTGTCTACTCTGTAGGGTTCGCATGACAGATATAAAACATGCTAATAGATACAGGGATGACTGAGCCTTCCTGAGGTCTGTTTGAAATGTATATTCAAGCCCTGAAGGGCCACAAGAAAAAATGATGACGCAACGATGAGCTGCCAGAGATTTCAACTGAGCGCTTGATCTCACCGGCTTTCTCAATGCAACCATTACCCAAATCCCCTGTAGCAGTCCAAATTCAACCCCCCCCCCCCCCCCCCCCCAAAAAAAAAATCCCATATAATCTGTGTGAGAACATGACCTTATTACAAAGCTCTATCCACAACTTTCATGTCATTGTCTCTTGTGAATATGCACAGTCAGCTACCACAGTCAAATCATGTAAATCTTTTGGGATTTTTCATTTAAATTCAACATAAATTGTTTATCATTTATCGCCCACACTGCTCAAGGCCACCGCGTATTGATGAATGAGAAGCAATTTCTGAAACGTCTCCTATACTCAGCTCCGGTGGAAAATTAGTTATTTTTCAACTTCTTGTTTTTCTGTCTGTTCTCTAAGACGTAATCAGTTTTCTGTCGTGGTCGAGCTAATTAACTTTATATGTAAATGTATCTGTAAAAGTGACAGTTGGTGTGTGTTTTTCTTTTCCTCATCTGTGTTTTTTTTTTTCTCTCCCTGTCAATCACAGGCAGATTGGCAGGTGGCCCGAGCTGAGCCAATGACAGGCGGAGAGGAGTCTTAACGTCGGGCAGGCTTGAGTCCAGCCAAAGTAAAAGCTGTCAACATGAGTCCAGCCAAAGCTGTCAACATAGAACAGAGTGGAGGCTACCCACATACACATACACGGATGAGAGCCCAGGCCGCCGGCTTGTGGACGACGCCAAGTGGCGGCTTCCCCTCCACGTCTATAAGGTACGCTGAATAGCATGGCCTCGGTGGGTTTTTTATTTTCTTTTTACCCTCAAGGACAGAACATGACGTGGCTGTGTTCCGATACCTTCCCTAGAATTCTATCTACTTAGAGTTCATGGCCAAAGCATTTCTTCATACTAAGTGGTAGGCTAGTATGCTAGTGCGGATATTGGAGCATAGCTGACTTCTATACAGTCTGCGGGAGACTTTGACCCTGTGTCACACAGCAGCTGCAGACTAACTTACTGTAGGAAATGTTGATGAAATAATGACTTGCTCTACCCTGATATCCCCTAGTTGAATGTGTAAACATGATAAACGACTTGCAATTAACTGCTTGTTCCATGATGTGTATGCAATTAAGACTCCAAGGTAGTTGATGCTTTAATGCACATTCTGGATGCAGGTTCTCATATTTCACTGTACACACTGCCAGGTAAACACACTCATTAGCTGGATGATGTCATGTGATTCGAGGAGCACACCATTGACAAGTGGGTGCTTATATGGTTAATACAGGCACCAGAACTAAAACTCCTCATTAGAGTAAAGGGGCCACATCTTTGGTAGTAATAGTGGCTTAATTCCTCTTAAATAGTGATTAAATGTCACTGGAGTATACCGTATGGTCTAGTGCATGAGTACTCAACTCTGACCCTACGAGGTCTGGACCCTGCTGGTTTTCTTTTCTACCGGATAATTAATTGCACATACCTGGTGTCCCGGGTCTAAATCAGTCCCTGATTGGAGAGGAACAATGACAAAAAAAACGGAACTGGCAGAATAACTGGCTTCGAGGTACAGAGTTGAGTTTGAGGGGTCTAGGGAATAAGACTGATAGAGAACCCCCCCCCCCCCCCCCCCCCCCCCATATTCCAGTCTCCCTGGACATGCCAAGGGCAACGTCACTTTAGCTGCTGCCAAGCAGGGTAGGGGAGTGCCGGGCCGGGTAAAGTGATGGTTGGGACAGGAAGGTTGTACATGAGGAGGCTACATGGCTTATTCCCTCGAAGGGAGAGTGCCTGGCCTATTCTTAGAGAGGCTCCTTTGACCCACTTCACATTGATTAGAGTCATGTTAGATGGCAGAGATAGAGAGACAGCTTAGAATGTGAACATAAAGTCCCCAGTCATAGAAAGAGACACTGTACTTGAACCCTTTCCAGGGAGATTTTTTGCCACTTTTCCCCAAGTGTTAGGGTGTAGGGTAAACAATCTGGAGAGCAAGGACCGAGCACTGGAAGTCAACATGCATTAGTGCAGTGGAACTGACAACAGCATTCTTTCAATGGTTTGCCATTCATTTGGCACACCACAGGTGATACTGTATAAATATGAAAACCAATTAAATGCAATTCATATTTTGTAAATCAGTCCTTGAGGTTTCTCCATTAAGCTACACCATTACTAAAAAGGGTTTGAAACGGGTTCTTCTGCTGTCCCCATAGGAGAATCCTTTTTGGTTCCAGGTTAAACCCTTTTTGTTCCAGGTAGAATCCTTTTGGATTCTATGTAGAACCCTCTGTGTTAATGGTTCTACCTGGAACCAAAAACTGTTCTTCAAAGGGTTCGAAATAGATTTTTTTTTCCTAAGAGTGTAATCTTATTCGCCACCACTTCTTACAGTATAATGTGTTCTGAATATGCCCTAAAGATAGATGTGAACCAGCAAACTTGTTGTGACTGTCACTGCAGTATTTAGTTATTTTGTGTGTGTGTGTATACTGCAGTGTGTGTGTGTGTGCGCGTACTGCAGTGTGCGTACTGCAGTGTGCATACTGCAGTGTGTGTGTGTATACACTGCAGCATTTAGTGATATTTTTTTTTGGTGTGTGTGTGTGTGTGTACTGCAGTGTGCGTACTGCAGTGTGTGTGTGTGTGTGTATACACTGCAGCATTTAGTGATTTTGTGTGTGTGTGTGGGGACAAAGATGATACTTTTTGGAGAAATGTCCTCTGGTCTAATGAAACAAAAATAGAACTGTTTGGCCATAATGACCATCGTTATGTTTGGAGGAAAAAGGGGGAGGCTTGCAAGCCGAAGAACACCATCCCAACAATGAAGCATGGGGGTGGCAGCATCATGTTGTGGGGGTGCTTTGCTGCAGGAGGGACTGGTGCACTTCACAAAATAGATGGCATCATGAGGACGGAAAATTATGTGGATATATTGAAGCAACATCTCAAGACATCTGTCAGGAAGTTAATTAAAGCTTGGTCGCAAATGGGCCTTCCATATGGACAATGACCCCAAGCATACTTCCAAAGTTGGACAACAAAGTTAAGGTATTGGAGTGGCCATTACAAAGCCTTGACCTCAATCCTGTAGATTTTTTTGGGCAGAACTGAAAAGGCGTGTGCGAGCAAGGAGGCCTACAAACCTGACTCAGTTACACCAGCTCTGTCAGGAGGAATGAGCCAAAATTCAACCAACTTATTGTGGGAAGCTTGTGGAAGGCCAAGTTAAACAATTTAAAGGCAATGTTACCAAATACTAATTGTGTGTATATAAATGTATGACCCAATGGGAATGTGATGAAAGAAATAAAAGCTTAAATAAATAATTCTCTCTACTCTCTATTCTCTCTACTCTCTCTATTCTGACATTTCACATTCTTAAAATAAAGTGGTGATCCTAACTGACCTAAGACAGGGAATTTTTACTCTGATTAAATGTCAGGAATTGTGAAAAACTGAGTTTAAATGTATTTGGCTGAGGTGTATGTAAACTTCCGACTTCAACTGTATATGCACAGACTTTTACCAAGGCCTTTTACATGAATTTCAATGGAGAAATCGAAAATACAATCTCTGGATTCTATTTGATTAATGCATTCATTCTCAAATGGGCGCTGCATCCTAAATGTTAGGGGCTCAGAGAAATCTAAAAAGGGTTAATAGCCGTGAAATGTGGGAGCAGCAGGGTGGAATGATCATATTAAGGAGTTACTTTGTCTAAGGGCAAAGTAAGTAGCTAGTAATTGCTGACTCCACTGTGATAAAACAAAGAGGCAGAAAAACAACAAGTGCATGGACATTGTTTAATCTATACACTTATAGGCAAATCCAGGCTAGATGAAAGAACATAGAAAGTAGTATTTGTATGTGTTTCTGAATAATATGACCATCTATATTCAATTTCTGGCTCTTCCCCTGAAGCGATGATGACACCGGGCAGTTGGTAGCCTAGTGGTTAAGAGCCTT
The DNA here is from genome assembly GCF_057628025.1 of Oncorhynchus mykiss. Lineage (NCBI taxonomy): Eukaryota > Metazoa > Chordata > Actinopteri > Salmoniformes > Salmonidae > Oncorhynchus > Oncorhynchus mykiss. Next base: position 6,813,491 of record NC_143045.1, read on the forward strand.
GGGACAGTAACTGAAATGTTGCTGGTTCAAATCCCTTAGCTGACTTGGTGAAAAATCTGTCGGTGTGCCCTTGAACAAGGTGCTTAACACCAATTGCTCCTGTAAATTGCTCTGGATAAGAGTGTCTGCTTAAATGTAAATGGATACAAAGGCTTGGCCCTTGGTTGACCGGGCAGCTGGATGATAAGGACATGGTGTGGTGTGAGGGCATGGTGGCAGACCAAGGGTAACACTGGGCAGGCAGGTCGGAAGGGCACCCCAGAGGTACCAGCTGCAGCCAACCAGCCAGCAGAGCTCTCTAAGGGACGCCCTACACAGTGGCCCTACGGTAATTAAGTGTTAGACATTCAGAGATAATCCCTGACAAATATGTCCGGCTGGAATCATAATGAAGCCCAATGCACATCTCTTTTCTCCTCCACAGCCACAGCAGCTGCTGTATATGGAAATGGGTTGGTTGGGATGGTTTTAAATCCACCTAATTTTCAATGAATTATCGCCTTCCTTGATTTTCTATTCATTTATGCATAAAAGAGAAACTAGGTGTAGATGGAAGAGTCAGAATTATTTATAAAACAGTAGATGAATTGTAATTTGTGACTGACAATCTGACAAGGCCTCTGAAGATGGGCACCAACCAACCGCTGACCAAACACCTAGACCGGAGGCACTCAAAAATCAATCTTGGTTGTCCTTGCGTTGTTGTTCAGTTATTCTAACCACATTGTTTGGTAAGCTAATATAAATCTGCTTGTGCCAGGGGGCTCTATTCCAAGAGCCTTCATTTCACTGAAATGGATCGTTCAAATTTCATCTTTGAGCTGACAGCTGCTCCACGACGCCCACACACCACTGGAGCAGTACTGTTTTGGTTTCACTGCACATCCACACTACTTTATTGGACATTATAAACGGGGTAGTTCAAGCCCTGAATGCTGATTGGCTGACAGCCCTGGTATATCAGACCATATATCACCGGTATGACAAAACATTTGTTTTTACTGCTCTAATTACGTTGGTAACCAGTTTATAATAGCAATAAGGCACCTCATGGGTTTGTGGTATACAGTATTGCCAATATACCATGGCAAAGGGCTGTGTCCAGGCACTCCACAATGTGTCGTGGCTAAGAACAGCCCATAGCTGTGGTATATTGGCCATATACCACACCCCCTTGTGCCTTATTGCTTAAATGTTTTTCTCCTCCGTCTTAGATAATGGACCCACTCTATTGACTCATATTCATGCCTGTGTCATGTCCGGGGCCCCATCAGCGCTCATTGCAGTCTAGGGAGGGTTAAGGGGAACAGTACAGGAAGTAAAAGTGACCGCTATTAGAGAGAACACAAGAAGCGGAGTGGGACCAGTAGCCATTAGCCGATTTCCTGCATGGTGCGCTGACGACAACCTGGTCCTCAATGCAAAGAAAACCAAGGAGCTCATTGATGATTACAGGAAGTCTAAAAACTGCAGTCACGCCCCAGTTCTCATTGATGGCATTGAGGTGGAGCGTGTGCCCAGCTTCAAATTCCTGGGTGTCTACATCTCCGAGGACCTCTCCTGGACGCTCAACAACTCAACCCTGGTCTCAAAGGTGCAGCAGCGCCTGTACTTTTTAAGATCCTGGTGAACTTTTACCGGCGCACCGTCAAGAGCATTCTGACTCTGTTCAATGACAATAAATTTGAATCTAATCTAATCTAAAAAGGAGTGTTGGGGGTCATCATAAACATTACACCCTCTTTCCCAATCACATACAGTATGGATTCCATACGTCTAGGTGAATTATTTGGAAAAGGGGGCATCCCGTTTCATGGCTTGCATAGGGTTGGAAATCCATTTAGTGTGAAGAATAAATTACATTTGAAATGGAATTTTCTCACCTAGAAGCAAACATGTCACTACATGAAATCTTAATAAAGACATAGGAATATATATGCATGTTTTATGGTGTGGGGGTGTTATGCAGTGTCATTTTTATGGCCAGAGGTATAAATAAATGTGAGGCCATTGAGAGTTTCAATTGGATGGTGACGGTCAAATGGTGATGGTGAGAGGAGATGTTGTTGCAGAATGGAACCGTTAAGTGCTGTACTCAGATGACATATACATTTGAACACACATCAACGCATCGGAATAATAAAGTGTCAGTGATTTATCTTTAGCTTGGAAGAAGGAAGACCATTATTTAGAATAGGCAGATGTAACGATCTTTTATGCTTTTGAACAACCCCCACTCTTTCATAGTATTTCATCTGTCTGGGATAGGTGAAATCTCTGGTTCTTTTTGCCCATTTCATTTGGGAGGATATGTGTGTATGTGTGTATACACTGCAGCGTTTAGTGATTGTGTGTTTGTGTGTGTGTTTTATAAGGAGCCCATTTGAAAAACCTGCCCTCCCCCGTCTATCTATCTCTTGCTATGTCAGTACTGTACTAAACCTTTCTTACGATTTACCTTCCCTGCTCTATTCAAATCTTTACGTTGTTTTTGTGCAACTCACTGGCCTCCTCTCACCTTCATTTACCCTCTGTTTTTGTCAATAGCGAAGAGACGTGAATACACAAGTGACTGTCATATTTTTACCCTAAGCATAACACTCCAGCCATGAATGTCAATTGGAAGAATTTGCAGTCACACAAAATCTTTACCATTTGAAGTAGGTGTCATTTGTGGAAATTATAAATAACTAGCTGATTAATCACATTTGCATTGGCAATGTTTTAGTCTACAGTGTGTCAGCCTCAGGTAGGCTACACCCACCCACACACTGTAACACACGCTGTCGCGCACACACACACACACACACACACACACACACACACACACTGCCACACAAACACATGTGCCTATACATCCCTCCCCACTCCCCTTGCACCCACTCATGTGCTGCTCAGATGGTTCTTATGCGTCTCCATCACCAGTTCTGCTCTAGCTGGGCGTAAGCAGTCTCAGGCTCCCAGACGTTGGCGCCATCTGTTGAGCTTGATTGCCCTGCTGGTGGGGGCATCCTCTGTCTTCCATCTTCCACATGCCAGGCCTGCGAGCCTGGGAGCTCTGACAGGAACCCCCCCCCCGCTCCCTCTATGCTCTTCCTCCTGTGACGTGTCAGTGTCATGGCAGACCATGATGAGGTGTCAAAGCGCTCTCTCTCTCTCACACACCCTCCCTCTCTCTATTTCTCTCCCTTTCTCGCTCGCTCTCTCTCACACCCCCCCCCCCCCCCCCCACCCCCCACCCCCCCACCCACCCCCTCTCTCTCGCTGTCTCATGTGCCACTCCTGGTCTCTACCGTTCTGTGATTATTGGAGTAGCTGACAGATTTGCCTCGTTCATGTTTTGTTTTCGTGGACAGGACATTATTTTCATGTCTTCAATAGGTTTGTGGTTATTTTACTTTTGTACATTTTTGATCTGCGTGAAAGTCCCTGTTTTCTCGATCAAATAAATGGCACCAGGCGTTATGGTAAAACCTTTTACACAACGCAAGAATGGAAAGCCACCATGTCAGGTTTTCTCCATTATCAACCAAAGGTATTTGTGATAATGGAGCTGGGAAGAAGTGCTTGGTTATGAATGAATAGAAAAGAACAGAAAGACGAAACATTTCCGCCATCAGGGAGACAAAGAGACTGCCGAGTTGTGGAAAGGTGATGAAAAACCAAAGCACTTTTTGAACAGAGAGAATGGAGAGAAACAGAGAGAATGGAGAGAAAACAAAGTGCTCCGAGTAGAAACGAGATGGAGAGAACATCTCCCCAGTCAGGTGAAAGAGGGACAGAGATTCATCGTTTTTATTTTCCTCTGACATGAGTCACTCAGGTATGGAGAAGAATTCAAATCTTTGAAGTAGTTTTGTTTTTGTTTTTATGTGCATTAATGGAATTTTGAAACGAAAGTAAGTTGTTGAACGCTCTTTTACATGGGGGAAAGATACCGATGTGGGATCTCTGGGTCCCTAGCAATGAAGCTGCACAAACTCCAATTTATTTTTGTATTGTTGTTCAACCAACATCTGCCCATTTTATGTGATTTTCTTTTCAGTAAGAACTTCACACATACAGTACTACTTTTACGAAGGCAACAGGCCACGTGCCACACTCACACAGACGATACGGTGTTGATTGAAAACACGGTGGCTCTGTAGCAACCATTTGGAATCGAAAACAGGGTACAAATGTCAACATTTTTGTAGAACAAATGCATCTCTGGAAAAAAAGAAAGCTTTCCACATTTCATGTTATTTGAATAATACTAAAACTCTTATCTGCTTGTAGTCTTGAATTGCTGCTCGCAGCTGTACTTTCTCTGTGTGCCCGTATTCAGTGTGGTGGCCTTGTCCATTATGCAGCCGTTACCGCTGTTAATGCAGTCAATTTGCTTATCTCTCTGAACCAGTATGTTCCTGATGAATTGGGAATCCTTGCAGACATTTGCACATTAATAGAGATGTGGGGGGGGGGGGTGGGGGTTCTACTAAGCCAACGTATGGAATTATTATGGATCCTTTAGCTATTTGATTTAGAATTGTAGGACCCCTTTAGGTATATTAAACACATATTTACAAAGGATTTGATAAAATATTGAATATGGCCCATACTACTATAGGGCATAGAAATGCATTGAAAAAGACAGTAAAAAAAACATTATCTTAAGGAATAAGGTTTTGAAGTGTCTGTCCTATATCTAAGAGATATAAGAACGTTCAGGGCATATATTTAACCCACTGGTGATTGTAGCATGTAAATCTTGGTGTGGCAAACTCCCCAAAAAATGTTTAGATGCATGCCAGCAAAGCCACTACACAACACAACATTAAACAATACATTTAATTGCACTATAAAGGTGACAAACGGTGCCCACAAACATAAAGCTGTCCCAACAGCAGAGCTTTCTTTTCAGCACCATGGAGCGAATCCTTGTTTTTTTTGTCTGCTGACAATTGAGATGTACAAACTATGGCATAAGGGAACGATGAGCGGATAAAAGGCCATCCGTAATTTCGATTAAGACATTCACGAGCAATCTAAGATGGAAGTTGTCAATATAACTATTTCTTCAGCACTTTCAAAATGTACAGCAACAGAATTCAGAACATTCTCTATGTACACCAAGTCAGAACTGTGGGATAAATCAAGGGGGGCATATAAGCAGACAATGAACGCTCCTACAATATTCGATGATGTCATTTCTCTTAAACAGGCTTTAGGCTAAATGTGCACCACCAAGACAGAACAGTAGGCTAAGTTTGTATTTGTATTTATTATGGATCTCCACTAGTGCTGCGAAGGCATCAGCTACTCTTCCTGGGGTCTGGCAAAATTAAGGCAGTTATACAATTTTAAAAACATTACAATGCATTCATAACAGATTTCACAACACATTAAGTGTGTGCCCTCAGGCCCCTCGTCCATTACCACATATCTACAACACAAAATCCATGAGTACGTGTGTGTATAGTGCGTATGTTATTGTGTGTGTGTGTATGCATGTGTCTATGCCTATGTTTGTGTTGCTGTTCCATAAGGTGTATTTTTATTAGTTTTTTAAATGTGATTATACTGCTTGCACCAGTTAAATGATGTGGAATAGAGTTCCATGTAGTCATGGCTCTACTGTATGTAGCACGTGGCATGTCTTGTGTGGTATGCATGGGTGTCTGAGCCGTGTGCTAGTCGTTTAAACAGACAGGTTGGTGCTTTCAACAACTCTCACAAATACAAGTAGTGATGAAATCAATCTCTCCTCCACTTTGAGCCAGGAGAGATTGACATGCGTATTACTCATGTTAGCTCTCTGTGAACATCCAAGGGCGAGCCGTTGCTCCCCTGTTCTGAGCCAATTGCAATTTTCCTAAGTCATTCTTTGTGGTGCCAGACCACACGACTGAACAGTAGTCCAGGTGGGGCAACACTAGACCCTGTAGGACCTGTCTTGTTGATAATGCTGTTCAGAAGGTAGAGCTGCGCTTTATTATGGACAGACTTCTCCCTATCTTAGCTACAGTTGTATCAATATGTTTTGACCAATCCAGGGTTATTCCAAGGAGTTTAGTCACATCAACTTGCTAAATGTCCACATTATTTATTACAAGATTTAGTTGATGTTTAAGATTTAGTGAATGATTTGTCCCAAATACAATGCTTTTAGTTTTAAAAAAATATTTAGGACTAACTTATTCCTTGCCACCCATTCTGAAACTAACTGCAGCTCTTTGTTAATTAAGTGTTGCAGTCATTTCAGTCACTGTAGTAGCTGACGTGTATAGTGTTGAGTCATCCGTATACATAGACAAACTGGCTTTACTCAAAGCCAGAGGCATGTCGATAGTAAAGATTGAAAAAAGTAAGGGGCCTCGACAGCCGCCCTGGGGAAATTCTGATTCTACCTGGATTATGTTCAAGATCACCCGTTGTGTTCTGTTAGACAGGTAACTCTTTATCCACAACATAGTAGGGGAAGCCAAAACACAATCTGTACGTATTTCCAGCAGCAGATCATGATGAATAATGTCAAAAGCCACACTGAAGTCTTGCAAAACACCCCCCACAATATTTGTATCATCAATTTCTCTCAGCCAATCATCAGTTATTTGTGTAAGTGCCTTGCTTGTTGAATGTCCCTCCCTATAAGTGTGCTGTTGTCAATTTGTTTCCTGTAAAATAGCATTGTATCTGGTCAAACACAATCTTTTCCAAAATCATTCTCAACCATACCATTTTTCAATTCCCCATCAATGGGATTTAAGTTTTTACAGTCATTTTCTTGATGGGTGCATCCTTATTAGTAACTGGGATAAGCAATTTGATAAATGTGTCAAGTGTAGTGCCTGTTTGCTCCTCATTACACACCAAGGACATCAACAACATAGTAGTCACTAAAAACATATTATATGACCTCCTATATACTATATTAGGCCCAGCCTTTGGAACTTTGGTTTTCCTAGAATTGGCTACTATATTGTGATCACTACATTTGATGGATCTGGATACTGCTGGATACTGCTTCTTGAATGGGCACTTCAAGCACATTTCTGCAGTATTAGTAAAGATGTGATCAATACATGGTGATGATTTCATTCCTGTGCTGTTTGTAACTACCCTGGTAGGTTGACCGATAACCTGAACCAGGTTGCAGATACCGGTTACAGTTTGAAGCTTTTTCTTGAGTGGGCAGCTTGATGAAAGCCAATCATTATTTAAATCACCCAGAAAATGTACCTCTCTGTTGATATCATATACATTATCAAGCATTTCACACATTTTATCCAGACACCAACTGTTAGCACTTAGTGGTCTATAGCAGCTTCCCACAATAATGGGCTTTAGGTGAGACAGATGAACCTGTAGCCATATTACTTCAACAGTATTTAACATGAGATCCTCTCTAAGCTTTACAGGAATGTGGTTCTGAATATAAACAGCAACACATCCGCCACTGGCAAATCTGTCTTTCCTGTAAATGTTACGACCTTGTATTACTACCACTGTATCACCAAAGGTATTATCTAAGTGAGTTTCAGAGATAGTCAAAATATGAATGTCATCTGTTCCTAGCAAGTTATTTTTTTCATTAACCTTATTTCTTAAGCTACATATGTTAACGTGGGCTATTTTGAGAACTTTTCTGGGATGCTTGCTTGTTTTCATTGCTTTACTGAGAATCTTAGCAGAAGTAGATATTCTCATGTTATTTATGTTAGTGCAGGGTGAGCTGCACACAGTGCACATCCTACTAGTGCTATTAGCTTAAATCTGGTCAATAAACACATGATTGCTGCATAAAATAGCTGTATGATCAGCAGAGGCATTCATGGCAGTTAGAGGTACATGAATTAAATGACTTACATTGTGTCTACCAACGCCCCGGATATAATGTACATTTGCTAAAGCATTATCAATCAATCAAATGTATTTATGAAGCCATTCTTACATCAGCTGATTTCACATAGTGCTGTACAGAAACCCAGCCTAAAACCCCAAACAGCAAGCAATGCAGGTGTAGAAGCACGGTGGCTAAGAAAAACTCTACAGAAACTCCTATTATGACGACTCAGCGACACAATGGCAGGGACTAACTGAGCTGGGCTTGGGTCATTGATAATTCATTGTCTCAACTCAGCCTTATAATGCTGTGAAAGGATCCACAAACCCAAATGATTTGGGTAGATCCCATCCTCCTGATAAAACGTGTTGTTTCCAAAAGGTATTGAAATTGTCAACAAAAGTTACACAAACTGAGCAGCAATAATCAAGTAGCCAGTTGTGAAGAGAAAGAATCCTGCTAAATCATTAATTTCCACGATTCAGAGGGCATACGGACCAGATATGATGGTGTGTCTAGCAGAGAGTCAATCAGCTCTTTAAAATCTAGTTTCAACTGTTCAGATCTGCCCTTCATAATGGGATTAAAACCCACATGGACTACGATAGAATCGATGTCCAGACATAGTACATTCAGTAGCAGCTTAGTAATGCAATTTACTGGAGCTCCGGGATAGGACATTGTTCTCGCACCAGGAACAGTCACATTTCTTATGATCGAGCTGCCCAAAATCATGGCTGGGAAGAAAGAAAAGGAAATCTGCCCACTCCCAGGCTTCACAGGATTCAGAGAACCCTTTAAGGGCGGGCGAGAAGCAGTAAAACCTGAGCCCGCAGCTCCTGGCGCCTGGTGCAGGCCTCTGACAGATAGAGAAGCCCTGCTTGATCCAGAGCAGGGACGGAAGGTTGCCAAGGTCACCTTAAAACTCAAAGGGGAAAGAGTAGGAGTAGGCATAGCAGCCACAGAGACAGGTACCCTCAGCTATTAAGGTGCAGGAAGATCAGGCTCCAGGGATGCGCAACTGTTCATTGTTTGTATTCGCTCCGGGCCTCTTGTTGGGAGTGTAGACCGCTTTGCGGGTGTCTTCGGGTCCCACAACTTGTGACATGCGACCATCGTTGATTGCCATGCTCCTCTTTCTGTGCTCCTTTGACTCTGCTATCAAATGGGGGAGGAGAGGCATTAGATGGCTCCCCTGGCAAACACCGGCCTGTCGGATAGTGACAAATGACAAGGCGGAGATGCATTAAACAAGCGCAAATGCGTAGGCTGGCGACATGCATGATCAAGGAAGCCACCTCAAGTCTATAATCGTCAGCAAGCAAACAATTGCCACATTGGAACTCCAGTTTGTCCCGAAACAAAGCTTAGTAGATACAGCTTCTACAGCCAAGGAATCATTAATTTACTTCTCCAGACAAAGAGAACTCAATTGTAAAACTTATCTTGGACTAACTTTGGCTAGCAGCTTAGTCAGGTTAGCGGCTATGTCAAGCAGACTTCAACCTGTCAGTTCAGTGGGATTCCGGGATAAGAAATAGCGGTCCTAGCTGTTAAAAAGTATCTGTGTCGCGTAATTCATGCAAAAACATGTTCATATTTAACAAAGTCTGGTTATGTTTTAGTCAAAAATAACAAATCGAGTGTTTCCAGCACACGGTGTTCTGCTGCGCACTCTGATGATGTGTTAGGTAGTCACAGAAACTGTGTGATCATGTTTCTGTGATCAAGTTATGATCATGTGATCAAGTTATGATGGGGAAAGGGAACAAATTATTAGGGTGAAGCACATGAGCTACTGACAGCTTTCAACACAACATACACTTATTATTACTTTCTTAGCTATTCTATACATATCTCCCTGGAATATTACATCATTTATGTAGCAACATACAAGACATTTTTGGGCTCACAGTTTTTCTGTGTTCGGCCGTCCTTCTTGTGGCCGTCCTTTTTGTGGGCAAACTTTGTTATGAAACTTTGTAATCAAAGTCTGCCATTTTCTGGATTTATGGTGCTTTCAAGAACTGGGAAATCAGAAAAAAAACCAGGTTGAATCATGACGTCAGTGATCTTTAAGATGGAGTTGACTTCTCGACTTGGAATTCCGAGTTGGATGACCGTTTAGAACTTATTTTCCCGATCAGAATTTCAGAGATCAGAGTTCCCAGTTGTCTTAAACTCACTGATGTCTGAGATTTCCCATTTACGAGTTTCCAGTTGTTTTGAACACGGAAGAAGTCATGCTGGCTTGACAGCATGGCCAATGCGTTCAACCTTTTCTGGCCCATGGTGTTGCGTGTGAATGTTTGTCCTTAAAAAGCTTGGAAAAGAGACCCTTAAACAAAGACTTGGACCACACACCCTTTCCACCAAATAGCAGGCAGGGGAGCCAAAATAAGGATTGCTTTGCGACGCGTGTGGTTAGCCACTGATTCCTTCCAAACCAGTCATTGCTGAATTTGCGATATCCAACTTGTTGTGTAATGTTTATGTCCAATGGCTGATACGCACCGGTATGTTTTCTATAATTGAAAAGGATTTTCCAGTAGATTGTCGACATGATTCATGATGATGACTGCTTGTCTAGCTTGCTAGCAAAGATTTTGAAAGTATGATGTTGACATAATCAGTCCAATCAAAGCTATGGTAGATGTAACGTGATTTGACTTAATTTTATCTGTGGCCAATGACCTTGAGCCTTCTTGAATGGGCACGTCTAATGGAAATCTATGGCAGCACCCAAGGGGGCTTGAACTTTCAAGCTCTCCCTGTAGATTTTGCGGGGATGCAGTGTCGCCATGAGTGACAGAACACATTCACGGCGCAACTTAAGAAGATTACCAATCCATACGCTCTGTATGTTCCGCTGGCTGCCCCTCCACCACAGAAAGCACTGAGCTTGGCTGAAAAACCTGCATTTTGGAGCTGCCTTACTCAAGAAAGCAAAAAAGAGACAATTTTTGTATGCAGCTTTATTAACTTAATAATTTTGCCCCACCTGCCCTGAATGAAGGGTTGTCACTGATTTAACCCCTTATTTTTGTTGGCAGAAAACTACCTCCATACTCCCATTCATTTGTATGAGTTACCTTCAGATGAGTCCCATGACACGTGTGGGGGTCATAGAGCAAACGGGAGAACACCATCGTGTTTGTGAGAGTTTCATATTTTTATAGAGTGGTCATATCTGCTCTGACAAACAGCGCTGTGGCTCTGCCACTTTCCACCGCAGATGAGGAAGGGCAACATAGGCGGATGCGGTGGTTTGAGACAGAGGTCATGCAAAAAAAAATATCTATCTTAAAACTAGTATAAACTGACAGATTTTGATGGGGATTTTTTTAATTATGTTTATTAGATTGACACCCAGGTGCGTCAATAGACTCCTAAGGATTCTTTAAGCCCTCATATTGTAACTTTTGACGAGTGGGAAATATCTTTGTAAATCCATTATCATAAGTATTATTAGGATGAATTAAGTCTGACGTAAGGACACCAAGTCTTAGCCGACATGTCAGTATGCATCCTTATATTATTGGGCATACCCTAAAACCAATATTTCTCAAGCTGGAACCCGTGGCATAACCATCACATTTATGTGCACATATTCCATCATATTCCGATGATCTAATACATATTTCTGTTTGGCTCTAGCAACAGAGTTAGCCACCCAGGGCATCTACCACTTTTCACTCTCTTTCGCTTGTTCTTTTCACTTTTCAAACGGTTTCCAAGGCAATCTGTGAGTGAGGCTTTCACAGCAGCCGGGCCCATCTGTTTAAACACTCTGTGAAGCAGGCTAGGATTAGTATCGCAATCCCTGCCGTGCTGTCCCCACTGAGGCAGGGCTGCTCAGACAGACACTGTCCATGTCACCATCAAGTCAATCTCTCTCTATCTCTCTCTCTCTCTCTCTCTCTCCCTCTCGCTCTCTTCTTGTGTTGTGTCACATCGACGTCACTCTAACCTTCATGACTATCCCTCTGGCAATGTTACATAAAACTGTCCTAAAGGCAGAGTGTGTTTCCTTCCACCCAACTCCTGAACGGCGTGCGTGCGGGCGTGCGTGCGTGTCTGTGTGTGTCAGTGTATTTGTGCGTCAGAGGTCTACTCCCTTTCACAGTCTGTTTAAGTCCAAATATATCACATACCTCCCTCTCAAATGCCTATGTTAGAATAATAATGTCAAATCATGATGTTGTTACACAATACACATTCAATGTATAATTGTTATATAATTACTGTTTTGTCCCCAAGCAGATGGCTCTATTCACTGTGGATTATACTGTATATTGTTCACAGTGGGTTTTTTATAAATATCAAAAACTGTTAAGGACCTGCTTAAGGCTAGCCTAACAAAGTCAGTGAACTGATACGCTACATCTGCAGAATGTCTTGTAGTGGTGATTATAATCGGTCGATAAGAAGAGGCTCTCCTCTAGTCTATCATTTCTCCATTTAAAGCCTCACTTTCAGCCATGAAAAAGGTCTGTGTGCTATGTACAAGCTGAAAAGGGAGTCATAAGACCTGTAGAAACTCCACTAAAAGAGTTGTTTCCTCTGATCTCTGGTAAAATACATGAACCACTTTCCAAAGATCACAGACAAGATGAACACTAAGAGAGAATTGATCCAGCTCAATTCTGCCATTTTTCACAGACACGCTCTAGGAAACACCTGCTCAAGCAGGAAATGGATTATGTGATAAGAGGAAGATGTTTTCGGCATCTGCTAGCAGGCAGCATAATATTGGCAGATTTCTCCCAATGTGCAAATACCTTTCACAGTTCCACGCTACCCCGTGGCCAGTAACAACCTTTGAGTCTCTCTCTCTCTGTCTTTCTCCTCTCTCACTTCATCTATCACACTGTCTCATGCTCTCTCTCACTCTCCTTTTTTCTTTCTCCCCCCCATAGGGACAGTCTGGAGGGATTTAATTTGGGTCTTGGTAGATTCAACCTCCAGTACCTTCTGACTAGATAGAGTAAGAGGTACGTGAAGTGTTGGGAGAGGAGCTTGTTACCTTGTGTGCTACTTTGCCCGGTAGAACCACCATAGTCCTGGCCAATTGTGCTGCTCCTTTTCCTGGAATCTGAGATCACTGAAGCATCTCCAATCTGAGCTTCAAGAAAGCCTATTGTTCTACTTTGTTTGTTTTATTGAATTCTATTGTCCTCCAAGAGTTGCTGAAACTCCTCTCTCCTTCAGTTTGCTCTTCGATTCGTGGACCTTGGTTGGAAAGCGAGGTAGCACCAGTGATCCCTTCCCTGAACACTATTGATCAGCTTATGTGTTGCATCGCCCACGGTTCTCAAGCACACTGTAGACTTTTAGCCACACTGAAGAGTAGGGACCGTGGGATTTGCATTCTTTGTTCGAGGACAAAGGATGAGATGTCAGGCAGAAATCTCGCCGTCCTGTGGGTAATTCATTACTGCATGTAGAATGATTACTTTGATTTGAGCAGGTGTTGAGCAAAATGGTTGATCAATATAGATCCATCATTAGAAATCACAAATCGTTCGCTGTTAAGTTGCTGGGTTTTGGTATAGAATGCAAATGTATCATATGTTAGGGTTGACCATTTTCATCTATAATCATGTTGAATATAAAGTACTGTATGTTCATCCACCACTGCACATGGAGCACATAACTACTGTATGTCTAGACAGTCAGTTTTAGACCTACTCTTCCACCATCTAGCTTTGTAGTTTCATCAAAATGACATGGATGGAGGATAGCTAGACTCCAGAGCATTCTGTCTTTCACAACATCGTAGCCCACTTTGTGAAGAATAATATCTCCTGATGATTTACAACCTCAGACAAACTTGGCAAATCAATACAGATTCATCTTTCACCAACCGGTCCAGAAATAACAGGGTTTTGACACGGCCACTGGCTTTATTGACCACAGATCATGTCGAATCGAGCAAGGCCTTGATCGATGCTGGAATGGCGCTTTTGAAGTGAGCAGTGATAGCGACCACTACATATTTATTCCTGGTTCTTGTTGTTGTCTTCAAAGGGAGTAAACATCTGTCACGCCCTGACCTTAGAGAGCTTTTTTTTATGTCTCTATTTTGGTTTGGTCAGGGTGTGATTTGGGGTGGGCATTCTATGTTCCTTTTTCTGTGATTTTCTATTTCTAGGTTCTCAATCAGGGACAGCTGTCTATCGTTGTCTTTTCCCACCTGTGTTTGTGGGAGGTTAACTTTGTTTGAAGGCACAATGCCTGAAGCTTCACGTTTTGTTTTGTTTAGTCGGCGTCATTTCTAAAATAAAGTGAAAATGTACGCTCACCACGCTGCACCTTGGTCCGCTCCTTTCAACAGCTGTAACAACATCAATGTGTGGAATACTGGAACAATGTGAAACAGAATGCTATCACATCAAAGTGACTGACATTCTTGTCTAGAGTAGTTACATATAATGATCTCCTGTCACCAGTCAATCCCTCCTGTCAGAAATTGAGGCAGATTCATTCCGAGGTGAATCTCATTAATCACATGTTGGTGGGAGGGGAGCGGTGTAGCAGTGTCGATATTTTTCCTCATTTGGAAAAAGAGAGCAGCGTGGTATCAGTGTCAATATTTCCCTGTGTGAATTGTTTGTTGACAAGTCAAATGCAATAGGTGAACTAGATTTTTCACGTTGTGTTGCATTTCAGCTCTTGAGTATGGAGGCTCAGTCTTCAGGGTGTAAATCCTCCAGGGATTTAGACTCAAATTGAATCAGGGGCCAATTCATTCAACTGGGATATTGGCTGGATTGACTGAAGTCTGAAACTTTTGAGGAACTTAAGTAACCTTAATAGAATAAGTACTTATAAAGCCAGAAGACCCAGCTACCCTTGGAGAACTTGACTGGCCGTCACTGCTCTCTGACAATGATATGGCTAATGTCTCCTCTTCAGCGTCAGTGTCCGATCATAGCTGCGAATGAGGCATTTGTGATCCAGGTAGTGCTATCACTCAGTGGAGAGAATAAAGTGGAAACCTTTAATGTAACAGTGAGAGAACTGCCATGTCGGACACAATAAAGATGAGTCACTGAAATGTGACCTAAACTGACTGGGCCAGGATGTTTTGATTGGTGCATCAAAGGAACTCACCTGTCACCTGAGTTCATCACACCAATTGTTTCTGTCAGCTAAGGGCCAATTGGACAATTAGTGAGCTATTGGAAGGTTTTTGATTAGAATTTCCTTCAATCATTTAGATGTTACAAAAGAGATAAGAGTAGTAGACAGCATCTTTGGATGAAGAGAGACGTTTTCTTGTCTCCTGAAGCCCAACATGAGGCACTTTAGACTGGCTTGCAGGTAGCAAGACCATCCCTTCTGCCTGGCACTACCAGGGAAACCATAGGGGACAAGGAATCAGCACAGTCCATCTGCCACTGCAGCCACCCTGCCAAGACAACATGACACTCCAACACTCTCAGAATGTTGGGTATGGGTCCGTGTGTGTGTGTGTGTGTGTGTGTGTGTGTGTGTGTGTGTGTGTGTGTGTGTGTGCATTTGGGCGTGAACGTTTGAATGAGTGCACACATATAATCATGCAAGTATGCAATGCTGGCAACCTAGGGAAGGTGTGCTTTGACTCCACCTTCTGGCGGACTTTTTCCACATGCTCATCTCCCATATCGACAGCAACAACAAAGGCATCATGGGAATTGGTCCCCTCCCCACACTTCCCCTTCCTTTCTCCCCCCTTCCCCTCCCCCCTCCTCCCACTGATCCTGGGGTTGGCAGGGTTTAGGTATCATGCTGGGTGGCTGTAGTGTTTGGAGGGCGTGTAGATGAGGTACTCTTCAGATTGACAGCTGGTGGGTGAGCATGGACCGGGCCACTCTCCAGGCGAGGACAGTATCATCTCAGCCCATCAGGCTTGATTTTCCCTTCATTGATCCGCCCAGTACTCTGCCACGGTGAAGTCTTAATGAGCAGTTTACAAAGACGCTTGGTGAGTAGGTGGGTGGGAGAGAACCATCGGATCCGATTGCATCATAGTAGGGGTTTGCGTTACGATGTTTTAATCATAACCAAATTGGAAATATAAATATTGACGATCACCAGGGTCAGCAATGAAAGATAGCAATGAAAATACAATGGCAATAGACCCCATCTTGAGATTGTTTTGGAGGATGTCATCTTTAGAGAAGACACTAGAAATCTTACCCTCTTACCCTCAGCCCTGTTCTCTCTCTCTATCTCTCTCTCTCTCTCTCTCTCTCTCTCTCTCTCTCTGTGTCAATTGTATCTCTTGGGTTCAGCTCTGTAGCAAATCTGAGGGCTACAGACATTGATGAAAGATGCAAGAGAAGAGTAAATGCAAGAAAGACAGGTGAGCAAGATGCAAGAAGAGCGAAAGAAGAGGAGAGTGTGTGAGAGACAAGTTGACTTAAGGGAGAGATATTCAGAGAGCTGAAACCACTTATGCAATTATTCTCCTAACAGATAGAGAGTGACAGAGCGAGAGAGAGAGAGAGAGAGAGGGATAACAGAGGAGATTTCTAGAGGCGTGTTGGAGCTTTAATCTGGGATTTGGGAGACTTCCGCTGGGCTGAGAGGCGAGCAGCGGCCCGCGATGCAGGCCCTGTGTCTCGATTATACGACTGTTTTTGCAAAACCTCTTCGCCCCCTTTCCCTCCTCCGTCTTATCGCCCCGCACCAACACCACTGCTGCGCTACTGTTGTTGTCATTAGCGATACTATTTTCAGACTTGGGGTGGTGCCATGTGCATATTATCTCCACGTCGAGCAGACATGGAGGGTTTTAATATAATCATTACAATCACACAGAGAGAGAGAGAGGGGGATGAGTCACTGAGCCCCGCGTATGTCCAGGTAGAAGCTGTTCTGTGGATCCCAGGGGGATTCTGTGATGCGTTGTGCTATATAACTGGCCACCTGCAAGGTTATATAACATGTTGTTGGTGGTTGAATGTGTATGTTAAATAAAACAATGCAAAAACCCTGAAATGGTACATCGAGTAGGCTATGAATGCAGGTGAGGCACATAGGAAGATGTTCATCACCTGTTAACTCGGGGTCGATGACTCTGTATTCATGACTGGTTGAGCTTGATGCTGTTGTCAAGAACAGCAGCAGTTTTTATATTGAGTATATCATTTATCTCTGTTTACATCCTCTGTCTTGTAGGTAGGAGTATCCTGGCTGTGCTCCAGGAACACTCACGGAGCTCCAGTATGTCATTATTACAGCACAGTGTTCCCAGCCTGCCCAGATTCCATCATGGCTGTCCCAACGGGGCACAGATCCTCGTAATTACAGCCTTGTACCCTCCTCCTCCTCCCCACCACCACCACCTCCCCAGTTCCTCCTCTATGGCACATCGCCTAATGTTAGGCCTGCATACCCCCTGCCGACTTCCAAGTCATACGCAGAGACTTTTGCTACGCAAATCAGAGAGAAATCTTTATTGAGATATGCGGAATGTGTTCTTTGGGGAGCCCAGAAGAGAAAGAAGGCCACGTCTCATTTCCATAATTCAATTAATATCTTATCTTATATTGTCCCCTCATTATTGGCATTACCATTCGAGGCAAAGCGTAGTTACGCCACGGGGGATTTCCTCCACAAGATGAATGTGTGAAGATTGTTCTGGCACCAAGAGACCTGCCTGCCACTGAAACAGCCTATCTGCTATGTATTTTATAATTAGCCTGGAGTGATAATTGGCATCATCAGTCCTGAGGAGTGTGTTCATGCTAGTCTGCTTCCGTTGTTCTTTCTCACTACAGTTCAATGGACCCGTCCCATACATATTGAAGTCTGAGTTTACAGTGCTGCATTTTATCTCTGGGATTTGTAGTCCAGCCAGCTACTTACAAAAATAGCTTGTTACAGTGAAATGCTTACTTACAGGCCCTTAACCAACAATGCAGTTTTAAGAAAATACAACAAAAAAAAGTAAGAGATGAGATTAACAAATGATTAAAGAGCAGCAGTAAATAACAGTAGCGGGGCTATATACAGGGGGTACATGTACAGAGTCAATGTGTGGGGGGAAAAGGTGTTGAGGTAATTGAGGTAATATTTACATGTTGGTAGAGTTATTAAAGTGGCTATGCGTAGATAATAACAGAGAGTAGCGGCAGTGTTCCAGAGGGGGGGGGGGGGGGGGCAATACAAATAGTCCGGGTTTCCGTTTGATTAGCTGTTCAGGAGTCTTATGGCTTGGGGGTAGAAGCTGCTTAGAAGCCTCTTGGACCTAGACTTGTCGCTCCGATATCTCTTGCCGTGCAGTAGCAGACAGAACAGTCTATGACTGGATGGCTGGAGGATGGCTGGAGTCTTTGACAATTTTTAGGGTCTTCCTTTGACACCGCCTGGTACAGAGGTCCTGGATGGCAGGAAACTTTGCCCTGGTAATGTACTGTGCTGTATGCACTACCCTCTGTAGTGCCTTGCAGTCGGCGGCCGAGCAGTTGCTATACCAGGCAGTGATGCATCCCGTCAGGATGCTCTCGATGGTGCAGCTGTAAAACCTTTTGAGGATCTGAGGACCCATGCCAAATCTTTTCAGTCTTCTGAGGGGGAATAAGTTTTGTCGTGCCCTCTTCACGACTGTTTTGGTGTGCTTGGACCATGTTAGTTTGTTGGTGATGTGGACGCCAAGGAACTTGAAGCTATCAACCTGCTCCACTACAGCCCCGTCGATGAGAATGGAGGAGTGCTTGGTCCTCCTTTTCATGTAGTCCATAATCGTCTCCTTTGTCTTGATCACGTTGAGAGAGAGGTTGTTGTCCTTGCACAACACGGTCAGGTCTCTGACCTCCTCCCTACAGGCTGTCTCATTGTTGTCGGTGATCAGGCCTACCATTCTTGTGTCACCAGCAAACTTAATGGTGTTGGAGTCGTGCCTGGCCGTGCAGTCATGAGTGAACAGGGAGTACAGGAGGGGACTGAGCACCCACCCCTGAGGGACCCCCGTGTTGAAGATCAGCATGGCGGATGTGTTGTTACCTACCCTTACAACCTGGGGGCGGCCCATCAGGAAGTCCAGGATCCAGTTGCAGAGGGAGGTGTTTAGACCCAGGGTCCTTAGCTTAGTGATGAGCTTTGAGGGCACTATGGTGTTGAACGCTGAGCTGTAGTCAATTAATATAGGTGTTCAGATAGGTGTTCCTTTTGTGCAGGTGTGAAAGAGTAGAGTGCAATAGAGATTCCATTATCTGTGGATCTGTTGGGGCGGTATGCAAATTGGAGTGGGTCTATGATTTCTGGGATAATGGTGTTGATGTGAGCCATGACCAGCCTTTCAAAGCATTTCATGGCTACAGACGTGAGTGCTATGGGTCAGTAGCCATTTAGGCAGGTCACCTTAGTGTTCTTGGGCACAGAGACTATGGTGGTCTGCTTGAAAAATGTTTGGTATTACAGACTAAGACCGCCGGGAGAGGTTGAAAATGTCAGTGTAGACTCTTGCCAGTTGGTCAGCGCATGCTTGGAGTACACGTCCTGGTAATCCATCTGGCCCTGGAGCCTTCTAAATGTTGACCTGTTTAGGCTAGGCGTTCCGCTAGCAGGACACCTGTCAACAACATCTGGTGAAATTGGAGGACGCACAATTCAAATAAGTAATCATAAAAATTATGGATATTAAACATTTATCTTATATCGGTTAAAATATTAAATTATTGTTAATCTAACTGCATTTTCTGATTTACAATATGCTTTACAACGAAAGCATACCATGCGATTGTTTGAGGATGGCACTCCACATCAACATATTTTTCAACCAGCACAGGCTTCATAAAATCACAAATAGCAATTAAATAATCACTTACTTTTTGAAATTCTTCCTCTGTTTTGCAATCCAAAGGGTCCCATATACAACATTCATGGTCGTTTTGTTTGATAGAATTCTTCTTTATATCCCAAAAAGTCTGTTTAGTTGTAGCCATCGATTTGAGTAATCCACTCATTCAACGTGCAGACAAAGGAATCCAAAAAGCTACCAGTAAACTTTGTTAAAAAGTCAAACTACATTTCTATTTAATCCTCAGGTACCTTAAAATGTAATTAAACTATAATATTTCATACGGAAATAAGTATGTTCAATAGAAAAGTAAAATTATCAAGTGCGTGTCCTCTTAGTCTCGAGCCACAGACTGATTTCAAACTGTGACTCCCAGTACCAAAACTCAAAATTCTTCCTCGTTTGGGAAGAAACAAGCCTGAAATGTTGAACATAGACTGTTGACATCTAGTGGAAGCCATAGGAATTGCAATCTGGGAGCTGGAATTGCATAGGACCCATAGCTTTCCAATGTAAGAGCATGGGATCTAAAACAAAAAAGAAAATTCCGGTTGGTTTATCTTTGGATTTTCTTCTACCATAACAATTGTGTTATGGTATCATACAGTATTTTAAGATTTCCACAAACTTCAAATTGTTTCTATCCAATGGTACCAATTGTATGCATATCCTGGCTTCTGGGCCTGAGTAACGGGCAGTTTACATTGGGCGTGTCATTCAGGCAGAAATTCTGAAAAAAGGACCCTAGCCCTAAGAAGATTTGTTAATTAACATGCTGATAGAAATGAGATAAAACTGATTTAAGATTCTCTGCATTAAAGTCCCCGGCCATTAGGTGCACCGCCTCTGGATTAGCGTTTTCCTGTTTGTTTATGGCGGTATACAGCTCATTGAGTGCGGTTTTAGAGCCAGCATCGGTCTGTGGTGGTATGTAGACAGCTACGAAAAATACAGATAAACTCTCTAGGCAGACAGTCTGGTGTCACGGCCGTTAAAAGAAGAGGACCAAGTTGCAGCGTGGTGAGCGTACATTTTCTCTTTATTTGGAAAATGACGCCGAACAAAACAATAAACACTACAAAAACAAACCGGGAATCTAAAGGCTATGTGCCCTAAACAAAGTCAACTTCCCACAAAGGCAGGTGGGAAAAAAGGCTACCTAAGTATGGTTCTCAATCAGAGACAACGATAGACAGCAGTCCCTGATTGAGAACCCTACCCAGCCAAAACATAGCAATACAAATAATAGAATATAGAATACCCACCCCAACTCACACCCTGACCAAACAAAAATAGAGACATGAACAGGATCTCTAAGGTCAGGGCGAGACAGCACCCCCCCCCCCCCCCCCCCCCCCCAAAGGTGCGGACACCGGCCACAAAACCTAAACCTATAGGGGAGGTGGCGGCTCAGGTGCGAGTTCCCTCGTAACGCTGCCGCTCTGCCTTCAGTGCCTCCAGTTCCTCCCTTGGACGGCGATACTCCCCAGCCTGCCTCCAGGGTCCCTTACCATCCAGGATCTCTTCCTATGTCCAGGAGTCCTCTCTACCTTGCTGCTTGGTCCTTTGGTGGTGGGTAGTTCTGTCACGCTCGTCTGATGAAGAAGGAGTGGACCAAAGCGCAGCGTGGTACATGTTCATGATATTTCTTTAAATCTGAACACTAGAACAAAAATAACAAAGCGAGAAACGAACAGTTCTGTAAGTTAACTAAAACTATACAGAAAACAAAAATGCTACCTAAGTATGATTCTCACTCAATCTGCTGTTCTGTCCTGCCGATAAAGTGTATATCCCGCCAGCTATATGTTTTTAATGTCGTCGTTCAGCCACAACTCAGTGAAACATAAGATGTTACAGTTTTTAATGTCCCGTTAGTAGGATAAACGTGTTTTCAGTTCATCCCATTTATTTTCCAGCAATTGAACTTTAGCTAGCAGGACGGAAGGCAAGGGCAGATTAGCCTCTCGTCGCCTGATCCTCACAAGGCACCCTGATCTCTTTCACAAAATCTGTGTTTCCTTCTCCAGCAAATAACGGGGATCTGGGCCTGGTCGGGTGTCTGTATTATATCCCTCCCATCCCTCCCAGTTATATCCCTCCCAGTTCTGATGTCAGAATATCTTTTCGGTCATAATAGACGGTAGCAGCAACATTATGTACAAAACAGATTACGAACAATGCAAAAAAAATAGTAGTAATAGTATGGTTGGCAAAAGCATTTGGGGCAGCCTTCCCCTCCGGTGGCATCATTAGACTTATCATTATTATCATTATCATTATTATTATCATCATTAGACTTATCACCTCCAGGCATCATTAGACCATATGTTACAAAGAATACCCGTCAGAGCATTCATCAAACTTTTTGAACAAGTTTTAATTACCATAGCTACTTTTTAAAATTATATTGTGAGGCGATCAATAACATACTATAAATGATGTAGTCGTTTTGTAAATGAACATTTTAGATGAGTGAACGTTTTTTTCTTCCCCCGTCTGAAATGTTTGTGTGACTCACCCAAATGTTCATTATTTCCGGCGACATTGCGCTGATTTAAAACAGACAAATAGATAGGATTTGTCTCAATTTCTTCTTCCCCCTTCTTTCATTGTCATAATCTCTTGGAGCCTACTCAATGTGTCTGTGCTTTCTGGTGCTGTCACCATGCTTTGGGCAGACTCGTGTAGAATTTCCAACATACAATTAAGTCCTGAAATTTTAGATGTCTCAGTCTCTGCCCCCAATCCTCAAAAATGAATAGGAATGGCAGGAGGCAGACAGGGTGCGTAGGGCCAGCATCGGACAATGGACTGATCATCTCTGCTCTCCCTCTCTCTCCATCAAACCGACCCGTTACTAGCGATAATTCCGCAGGAAGGCAGATATTATAGGCCGCTCCTCTGTCTCCATTCGATAAATATTGAGCCACCTCCTTGTGAAGATGTCACCATGACATGCTTAACAAGCCTGGCGTGACTTTGATTGCTTACAGAAGGGGGGGGGGGGGGGGACAAACAAGCCAGTGTGTCTCATTGACAGGCGTGTAGTTTATGGCCCGATGCTGGGCTGGCTGCCTCCGATGCTCATTACATACAGGCCAGACATCCTCATACTGAATACACAATTGACAAGTTAAAGTGACTATCAGGACTCGTCTCGTCAAGGGCGTGTAGCTTGTAAAAGATCCCAGTCAATTGACAATTTCAAAAAGGTTACACTGGATGCCTATAGATCAGAAAGTGAGACGAGGCAGTATATGAGCTTAGACATGTTTAGAAATTGACTCAGTGCTTGTGAACTATAATAGATGGTCTTAAAATGTGAATAATGGTTCTCATCGGACCTATTATGTCGCTGGCAAATTATAATCTTTATGTACACGTTAGAAGTAGAATGTTTAATAAAGGGCTCTATTCTGTAGAGAGGCCTCTTCAAGGCCTTGCAAAGAATGAAGGCCCCATCACAATGAAACTTTATGAAAGCTCAATTTCAAACGTCCGATTAAGTAGAAGAGACATAGGTATTAGCTTGGAATTAAATAAATATGTAGCTATTGTGTTGTAGCATATTCACCCAAGGTTGTCTGTTGCTCATCTACTTTTTATAGTACCGGATAATTTGGATGAATGAAGCTGGATAATTCATTTAATGAGATGGTTTGGGGAAAGAGGACAAAAGCCAAAAGGACAATGACACACCACTTGGCCACGGTGCGGCTACGGCGGCCTGAATCTGATGACATGATGGGAGTTGCCACGCAGCATTGCTAAAGAGAAGCTGAGAGTTTCACACATGGGATGGCCCTCTGGGTCATCTGGGTCTGTCTCTCTGGCACAACCTCCCTGTCCCCGGAGAAGGCAGTACTGCACGGCCATGCATGTATTACTCTGGAAGGCTAATCAAATCAGCCTTTTGCTGGGGAGGGCATTTTGAATGGTTCGAAAAAATATTATATTACTATTTCCTCGCCGCATTTGGGGGGGGGGGGGGTTATATTGGAAGTCATCTGTGCTCGGCTAAATGGACTGGAGATGGAATTGAAATTGCAGACATCGGAAGGTCTGGAATTTTAAATGTGCCGTTTTCAACAATAAAATCTTCTTGTTAACCATTAAATGTTTTTGTGAGTCAGCAAAAAAAGTCTCAAAATGGATGAGGCATTGCAGGGCTGGGTAATTGCCAGCTGCTAGATGGTAGGCACAACACACACAACACCTGTCTAGACAGAAACTGCAGGATAGAACTCTACCCTTGACACTGCACTGTACTGCTCTGCGCGGTATGTTCATCAGCTGGCTAACTTTAGCCAACGGTATGTATGTGCACACAGTTTAAGACATACAGTGCCATAAAAAAGTATTCACACCGCTTGACCTTTTCCACATTTTGTCGTGTTACAGTCTGGATAAAACAAGTGAGTAGAGATGTTTTGTCACTGGCTTATACACAATACCCCATAAGGTCAAAGTGGAGTTATGTTTTTCGAAGTGTTTACAAATTAATTAAAAAGAAATCTCAACCCCTTTGTCGTGGCATAAGTTCAGGAGTAAAAATGTGCTGAACAAGTCATAATAACATCACATAATAAGTTGGATGGACTCAATCTGTGAGCAACAATAGAGTTTAACATGATTTTTGAATGACTACCTCATCTATGTCCCCCACACATATCATTTTCTGTAAGGGCCCTCAGTTGAGCAGTGAATTTGAAACACAGATTCAACCACAGAGACTAGGGAGGTTTTCCAATGCCTCACAAAGAAGGGCACCTATTGGCAGATGGGTATAAAAAAAGCAGACATTGAATATCCCTTTAAGCATGGTGAAGATAGTTATTAATTGCACTTTGGATGGTGTATTAATCCACCCAGTCACTACAAAAATGCAGGCGTCCTGAGATTAAGTAAACCGCTCAGGGATTTCACCATGTCAATGGTGACTTTAAAACAGTTACAGCGTTTATTGGCTGCGGTAGAAGAAAACAGAGGATGGATCAACAACATTGTAGTTAATCCACCATACTAACGTAATTGACAGAGTGAAAAGAAGGAATCCGGTACTGAATAAAATATTCTAAACCATGCATCCTGTTTGCAACAAGGCACAGTTTAAGCCTTTATACTTAGGCGTAAAAGAATCCACATACTTTCAGAAATGTATCTTCTCCAAAAATGCATGATTTCAATAGATATCCTTACATGATATGTAGGGAACTAGGGGTAAAGTACTAGGGGGAAACTAGTAAAGGACACCAATAAGAAGAAGAGACTTGCTTGGGCCAAGAAACACGAGCAATGGATATTAGACCGGTGGAAATCTGTCCTTTGGTCTGATGAGTCCAAATATGAGATTTTTGTTTCCAATCGTGAACGGATGATCTCTGCATGTGGGGTTCCCACCGTGAAGCATGGAGGAGGAGGTGTGAAGGTGTGGGGGTGCTTTGCTGGTGACACTGCCAGTGATTTATTTAGAATTCAAGGCACACTTAACCAGCATGGCTACCACAGCACACTGCAGTGATACACCATCCCATCTGGTTTGTGCTTAGTGGGACTATCATTTGTTTTTCAACAGGACAATGACCCAAAACACATCTCCAGGCTGTGTAACAGCTATTTGACCAAGAAGGTGAGTGATGGAGTGCTGCATCAGATGACCTGGCCTCCACAATCACCCGACCTCAACTCAATTGAGATGGTTTGGAATAAATTGGACCGCAGAGTGAAAGAAAAGCAGCCAACAAGTGCTGTAGAAAATAGTAAAAATATAGAAAAACCCTGGAATGAGTAGGTGTGTCCAAACTTTGACTTGTACTCTACATCAAGTTGAAATTCAGGGATAAGCCTCTGCACATCAAATGTGCTATTAAGGTCCCACTCTTTTCTATTACCCCTCTATTTTCCCATCAATCAAAGACAAACTGTCTCGGGATGATGTTAATATAGAATCCAGTCTTGGAATGGAGCCCATGTAGTGTATCACACCTGATTGGGACACATGTTCTGAACTCGTGCACGAGTGTGGGAAAACTAAACAATGCATCGTACCTGGCTTTGTGGCACCTGTCAGCAACGTGGGCCTCCTGCAGCAGCGCCAGCCTGCCTCGCCAAGGTCAAAGCTTCCACGTCATGCTGTTGTTTGTTCCGCATGCATATGTTCCCCTACCTACAAGCTGTCATGTCTCTAGAAACACGCCCAGCGGAAATTTCCACTACCGCTAACACTTCCACGCATCCTTTGGATCTAGCTCACTGTACTGTACACACAGTAGCAACTGTATTACTGGGGAATTTTCCCACCTGCAAGCCGTTCTGTGCTCTATAGCTGCCAAGTTTCTCCCTGGGTGGCGGATGATAAATAGAAGTAATTCTCTGAGAATCTACGGCAAATGTGGAGGGCCACTTCTGGCGGATAATGCGGGAGGGAGATCCCTGCCGTTACCTTGCCTGCCGTGGGAGAAATCCCTCTGGCATGGACTCTTCACTTATCCTAGATGAGGTCCCAGTGTATGGGGAAAAGATTAGCCAATCTCAAGTGTCTCCATCACTATCGTATTTCTATCACCTCCATGATCTAGAGTCAAGGGAGCGTAAAGCTGACAAGAGACTCTCTACTACCTTCCAGGGGCTCGGTAGAGAAGCACTCACCAAACATTTTCCAGTAAAGCCACATAGTGTATACCTTGGATACATGCGGTGAGGACTGCGTGGGGAAGTTGGGTGGAGAAGCTATGTGTGGTCATGAATGCATAATTAACGTGTGAAGAATTCTAATTTGCTGGAATTATGTGAGGAAATGAACCTGTGATACACTGAACATTCTTATGACGAAGTTGGTTCACTTTGCATAACATGCCGCAGTGTAAATCTGTTATGTGCGATACGTTAATAAGGAATCATTTTCCTGCAAAGTGTAACCGTTACAAAGTGAATCCTCTATTATGGCACAATATTGCCAAATGTTCAACGGTTGCTAACTTTTGTTTATTGTGAATATGGGAAAGAGACTAATTTGATCATTTAGCTACAGCTATGGAGTGATAATGGCAGCTAACATATCAGCGGGCTGATAATCTTCTGCTCCTCCGTTGAGAAGAGGTTTTAATCCGTTCACCCAGTCATGGAACCCACTGGGCTGAAGTTGTACACATGGTGTAATCTTTAACATTCTGGCATTCCGTCTTGTGGCTGATATTCACGTCATGCTGGCATTGTCTTGTGGCTGATATATTCACGTCATGCTGGCACTCACATCCTTTGTTTGATTTCAAGACATCAAATACAATTTAAAACAATTTTAGAGCACTTTTTACAACACAACGTGTCGCTGAATGCTTTATACAAACTATTTGAGGAAAGAGACCTTGACAGGAGTCAACCCCTGCTATGAGGTCATCTCGATAGGGGAGAGGTTTCTTTCTTTTTCTCGATGATTGTAACTTCCCTATGTGGGTCGCATTCATGTTGTTGCATTGTGATTTGTACATTTCAACCCACTACCATGGGTAAGTATAGAGCATTATTCCATGTCATTTAGGAGCACAAAGCAGAAGGTGCCTCTGATGGAATGCTGTGTGTGTGTTCTTGTTTACACGTTGAAGGCCAGTAGTGGGCATTCCGGCAGTGAGGTATCCAAATCATGGTGCTATCCACACAATATCATAGAAAGGCAGGAAAAATAATGACTCTTATAGTCCGAAGGCTGCCGAAGTTTGGTCAATATCCTACATTTCTCCATCGAAATGAGCCTCTTGAGCTTTACTTTGAGTCTAAGCACACACCTATTCAAAGAAAGGTGAGATTCCTGTGTGTGTGTGTGTGTGTGTGTGTGTGTGTGTGTGTGTGTGTGTGTGTGTGTGTGTGTGTGTGTTCGTTAGCATTAACGTGTGCACGTGTGTAGTTTAGTGTTTGTCTTCATAAGCTAGAGTGTTGGTTCTGCTGAGTGTGTGGGTGGAGGTGTAATGCAGTCCCTGGCATGGAGCAGTGTGGGGGAATGGGGAGGCAGACACAAATTGACTGGGCCCTGAGTCACCTCAGTCTATTAGCAGTGAAACTGGAGAGCTCAGCAGGCTGCAATGGAGCAGATCCAGGTCCAGCTTAACCAGCCCTGCTTCTAACCCAAACCTTCCAGAGCACACATCTCAAACTGATCCAGAAACAACACTTGGCCACTCTAATCGCCTGTGTGCCTAAACCTCAATCTCATAAGAAAACAGTAAAGTATTACTACCAGATTATGCTATGTACTTATTATACTTTGTCCAGTTGTTCTGCATAAATTATGCTTCATAGAGTTGAAATGAAGTGATCCTTCAAGAAAACGCCTGAGACTTTTTTTCAATTAAGGAGGAGGGGAGTGGAAAGGGAGGTGTAATGTCTGCCAAGGCAGAGTGAGGGAGAAAGGGAGGGAGACAGAGGGCAGCTCCCTCGCTTCCGTCTCAGCTGTGGCTTTCCGAGCTGTGCTTCTCGCTCTGACTGACTCCAGGGCTAGCCAGACATTAGCATTCCCATCTATACCAACCACAGCACAGCAGTAGCCTTTGAAGGTAGTACAGGATGTCAACAAGTAGCAGCCGTCCTCTTCCTGGCTGAGGGGCGCTCGTCCGTGAGTTCACTGCCCAAACTGCCGAGCAAAAGCCTCTGCACCGTGATGGAAATAATACTGACAGGAGACTCTCGCTGCTGCCTCTTAAGAGGTGATGTTTCCAGCTGCCCCGGTGGCAGGCTAGGCTGTACCCCGCAGATTTAGAAGATGTGCACTCAGAAAATGGGACAAACCTCACACCATAACAAAAGCACTTAAACCCTTCTAGCATTCATCACACCCAGCACCTCGCTGTCAACAAAAGACAATAGGTAAGTAAGGTGAGATTTGGCTAGTGCTTGGAAAGGAGACAACTTTGGGAATGTGTCTCAGTGGGCCAGTATGGGAGATTCCTATGGAAGATCCAAAGTCCCATAGCAGTTGTAGGGACACAGTGCTGTACGGACATCATTGCTGGGACGAATGTGCCTTCAAAACCAATGTCCTGAACCTGATTCTGGGGTCATAAAGATCCCCTTGCATTTCTTTAGTGAGCCAGGGTGTTCACCCAGCTGTCATGGCCACGTTCCCAGAGTATTATTCCAATCACCCTCCTCTTCACTTCCATAACTGATGATTGGTGAGTGTTCTGGCAACCACTGGCTGCCAACCTGTACAGAATATGCTCACACTGCTACAGAAGGATGATGCATGAGGTGATCTACAGCCCAATGCAATGTTGTGTAGTTGTTTAAAGATCTGAGGATTTATTTTGACCAATGCATTATTATCGTACCATCGTTATATGTCATAAGTGGTCATAGCCCAGTGGTGATAGATGTGCAACTCTGTTCTTTCATGCCAGGCGGGTGTCGACTACTACCCCGGCTGCCTTTTGCCCTGGAGGCAGAGCCTCGTCTCCGTGAGCACATCAGGTCTCCAGTCCTCACCACCACTATCACAACAACAACAACAACAACAACAACAATAAGACCTATGTCACTGCAGCGTAGGTCGACACGGCAAAGCGGAGTGCAGAGTGTTCTTCTGACCAACGTCTTTGAACAGCTCGTCTTTGAAAGGGAGGCTATATGTTCAGCAGAGGACTAGTTCGGGAGAGCATGGAGTTTGGTCTCTAACGAGTGGGAGACACTTAGCCGTTAACATTAGTGATGGGGGAAAAGTCTACGCAGTTACGTATCGGGATATTACTTTTGACAATACATCGTGTTGTTTTGACAATATCGCAAATACTATTTTTTTGAGCTAGTGGGCTGTACCTGCACCAACATTTCCCTTCATATCTGTTTCTCCATCTTCTTTTTCATTTTGTTTTCAGCAGTTTTTATTTCCATGACTGATCAAAACGTGTTTCTTCTTGTCCCTCCGCAGTAGACATATGGTAAGCAATATCTTTGGAACATCGAATTGCAATGAAATCACAGTATCAAATCTCAGTACATATAGAATCGTGAGAATCGCAACGCAAATCGTATCAGCACCTAAGCATCGTGATGTCATATTGTGAGGTCCCTGGCAATTCCCGTCCCTAGTTAACATGTGTAAGCTTTGACAGCCTTTAGTGTCACTAGCGACAGAGCAGCTCGCAGCCACTGTCATGGTGGCTTTGTCTGGCTGTAGTCATTGTGTGCGTGCGTGCGTGCGTGCATACTGGTACGTGTGTGCCTGCTTGCCTCTACGTGTTTGCTTTAGTGTGTGCCATAGCCCTAGCAGTTCGCCCCCTGAATGCACCATGTTGCTTTGACAGTCAGGGTAGAGGAGAGAGAGAGAGAGGCGGGAGATGGAGCGAGATGGACCGAGGTGGAGGAGGGAGCGGGCGTACACAGCTGACTCAGGGAAAGGTCAACGGTGTTAAAGCGTACGACAGAGGGATCATGGGCTAATTACGAGCTCTAACTGTCATTAACTGGTTTGGCACTGGGAGTGGATTACCATGTTGCTGCTTCACCTCAACAACGCTATCCTGTTAACCATCGCCAACAGTTGACAGTCTGATTGGGGAGTGGAGGGTGTCCAGTGATGGGAGTGAAATGTGGGGGGTAGAGGGAGGAGAGGATAGAGGAGGTGGGGTGTATTTGCCTGCTTGGGTAATGAGTGACAGAGGCACTCCGCCAGCCATCTTGCCATTGTCTTAAAGGGAGACAGCGTTGGCATTTCTGTCAACTAGTTGGCACTCTCTCGTGTGTACTGTCAGACTTGTTGCCTGGCTACAATCCGCCACCACCTAGCACCTCCCATTGTATGTGTAATGGCTGTGGGTGAGATATGCTGCAGAATGTCTGGTACTGTACTGTGTCTGCACTGCCTGGTTAGGTGTTGCAGGGCAGGAACTCGCTGCTGTGTTAATTTATGTTGATGTGGAGGTGAATTCCCCCGTCACTGCACTGGAAGTCAAACACGATAGGCCCAATGGAGCACTGTGTTTCCTGAACATTGTTGTAATGCCAGCCTGGTTTTGTGTGTGTGTGTGTAGAGAGGTGTGTGTGTGTGTGTGTGTAGAGAGATGTGTGTGTGTAGAGAGATGTGTGTGAGTAGAGAGATGTGTGTGAGTAGAGAGATGTGTGCGCAAAGAGATGTGTGTGCATAGAGAGATGTGTGTGAGTTGAGAGATGTGTGTGAGTTGAGAGATGTGTGTGAGTAGAGAGATGTGTGAGTAGAGAGATGTGTGAGTAGAGAGATGTGTGGTGGGCATAGGGTTGGAAAGGGGGGTGTATTACTGGACACTTTTGAAATTTGGTAACTTTCAAGTTGTATTTTGAATTGTATAAGATGACATCTAATGGCCTTTTTGGGTACTTCAGATTAGCACATGCATCTGTAATTATTGTGTGTCTGTGTGTCCTTACCACACTTACAAATAAGGAAATAGGTTGACAAAGCTGTAAAACATTATCATAATTATAAACCATCAACTTGTTGAATACCATTGGTGTTTCATATGAGTGTTTCAGCATGAAATGAGTTGCGCCCCCTTTGCCCTCAGAACAATTCGTCGAGGCATGGACTCTACAAGGTGTCGAAATGCTTTTCACAGTTGTGTCAAGTTGGTTGGATGTCCTTTGGGTGGTGGACCATTCTTGATACACACGGGAAACTGTTGAGCTTGAAAAACCCAGCAGCGTTCCAGTTCTTTACACACACAAACCGGTGCAACTGGCACCTACTACCATACTCCGTTCAATGGCACTTAAATATTTTCACCATCTGAATGGCACACACACACACAATCCATGTCTCAATTGTCTCAAGACTTAAAAAATCCTTCTTTAACATATCTCCTCCCCTTCATCTACACTGATTAAAGTGGAATTAACAGGTGACATCAATACCCTTTCACCTAGATTCACCTGGCCAGTCTGTCATGTTACTAATGTTTTGTACACTTAGTGTATATTTATTATTTTACACACTTGAATTGTTTTGGCATCAAACTGATGGCAGTTGTGAAAAAAAGTCAATAGTTGGAAGACTATTAATGTAAAATAATGTAATTGTTGATTAGATGCCTTTTCCAGTAATTAGGATATTTTCTCTTGAACCATACAATATGAACACAGGTATAAAAATATATATACTGTATATATGAATAGATTTGTGTTTAAGTTATTCAAGTATAAATAACCAAAGTTACCATATATGCTAATTATCAAAACTGCAGAAGATTCCGCTAAATTGGGCATGATTGTTTATCTGTATATTAAATACATGTTTGTATGAAAGAGTTCAAAGTTCAAGGTTGACTCATACCATGCATGATGTACATGTATGCCTTAGTGTTTATGCTAAAGTGGTATAGACATATTGTACTGTATGCATGTGTGTGGGTGGACGGTTGTTTTAAATGAAAATGTTGTGACTTTAGTAAATGTGTATGATTATATGAGGATTTGGTTAAAGATACAGGCTTATCCACTATCCAGTGTATTGGCGTGCATTGGAGTGTTTTCCACGTACACAATACACCCACTATAACCTCCAGCATAACAACTGTTTACTTACTAGGTTTCTTGAGAAGTCTCTGATGAGCTAACAGACGACATAGAATTCAGTAATGTAACATCTGTCCCACTGAACGAGCCCCCTTGGGAGAGTTCAACCACTGTGCTACAATGTTCGCACAGAAAATGTCTCAAAATGAACTGGAACAAAAATTACTCCGCCACACACAATCCCATGAAAGGAATGCTTATGCGAATCAAAATGGGCTATTACATTTATGGCCAACAGCAATGAGGAAGAAACAAAACAACAAAAATAAAACGTTTCCCATTAATCGAAAAGATAGGTATGCTCTCCATTTATTAATTTCTCGCTTTCAATTTGCACTTAGCAATTACAGGTTAGTCCCGCACAATGGAAAGTGATGATTATAAAATTCCATTCGGTGCAGGTGGACTTCCATTCAGGCCACAGAGCGTGTGGAAATGGCAATGCTAGAAGTGGCTCAAATCTTTAGTAATGGTTAACAAATACATGGCAACACTGTCGCAGCTGCAATGCATCACCGATAAATACCATGTCAACATCAACAATAGGCTGTTGTTTTTTTATCTCCGCAATGCAAATCTCCATGGACAAAAAAAACCCACACAGAAATGATAGGAGCTTTGGAGAATGTCTGTTACAGTCAAAATCCATTGGCCTGCCACCACAGCAAAAACATTACCCTCCCCATCTCCTCTTTAAAGGCAACCGGCTGCAATTAGTCACCGTGTAACTCCACACCAATAAAACAGCCTTACTCCCCAGCTTTCCCAAGTAAGTCAGGTCATTAAGTCATAGATGGGGGACCTTTATGACCCTCCCCAGCCAAACTCTACTGTAGAATTGACCAATCCGCTTGATCCTCTTGATCACTCTCCCTGTCGTTAGGAGATAGCATGTAAATGACACTCCTGCTGATGATGTCCCGATAACACAGCTGATTTGTGTCACAGGCTCTGTCTTGTAATGGAAGGGGGGGTGTTATGCGTGTGCCATGATGGTGGTGTATGGACGTGACCCCCGCCCGCCGTTGCGTGCCAGCCAGGCCGGCAAGCAGAGGCATTCAGTGAGAGAGTTAAGCCAGGCTCAGTGACTCGTCTGCTCCGGTAGCTCCGGTAAGCCCCAGTGACAACACGGGGAGAGAGAACACCGCAGGCTGCAGGCCCTTGTTGATCAAATACAGTTGCCCTACTTACTCATATTTACAATGCTGATCACAGGGGCGATTGTACCCACGCACTGAGCCCAGGGAAGGCGCTGTGTCTCTTTTCTATCCGGCACTGGGAGAGGGATGCTTTTAGAGGGCTGGAAGGTGGAAGGGGATTGGGGTCATGAGCGATCCCTGCCTCTCTCTCTGGAGGAGGGAGGATGCAGGGTTGTGGATGGCTAATACACCCTCAGAAATGTTATATTGCGCTGAGAAGTGGAGTGGATTGTGGAGGAATCCGCTTTCACCACACTCGTTTTATCTCACTCTCTTTCAGCTGTCTACCTCCTCTCCTTCTCTCCCTCCCTGTCTCTTTATCCCACTCTCTCTTTCTTTCTCACTCACTCAAGGTCTCTCGATCCTACTGTTCCTTACTCCGTCTCTCTGTTTTTCATTTGTGCGCACACACCATCCCTTCCTCTCCCGTGAGATTGTGTTGATGAAAAAGGAAGCTGGTTCTAAGAGTAGGATATCCACTAACCGGCAGTTTCTGTGTGCTGCCTGTTTTTATCACCTCCTGATCATTATGCCAGCAGGAGCTTGTCGGTAGTGTGTCACTCCATCTCGATCTTCCACCCACTACCTCATGTTCTGACACTCTCTCCTTTCCTATCTTCATTGAAATGGAAATCCCACTGTTAACAATAACAACAATGGCTGCGGGAGATGAGTCGCTGTATTCTGTATTCATAACCTATCATCCCCTTTTAACCACCTGTGCATGTGTATCTGTATCAGTTGGCATGTATTGCCAGTCCTCCTTCCATAGTGAATGAAGGAGAAACACAGCTTGATCCTTACATAATGCAGTGATTGTAAGACATCCATATGACAGAGTGTATGCTGTGTATTTACTCCTGAACGCATTAGTCTCTTATTAAATGAATAACATTGCAAGGGGTTACCCACTCTGCTCCCCCTGTCAAGCACTCATCAAATGATGCTTCACTGAGATTTTGATGGCGCTGGTCAATGCTGTTTGTTCCAGTGCTGGAGAATGGATTGAAAGTTGTTGAACTGTGCACAATATGAGATTCCTGTCTATATTTGCTTTTCTCTGCCCAGATATAGTGAGCTGCTACAGTTTTACAATGCTCAAATACAAATAATGCCATCTTATGTAATTCATAAATAGCGACATACTGTAATTAAAGCATTGAAATTCCTTGAAACAATGAAAACACCCACCCGTTGCACTCGCTCCAGCAGGTATATTTCACTGGCCATCCCCAAAGCCAACTCCTCCTTTGGCCGATTTTCCTTCCAGTTCTCTGCTGCCAATGACTGGAACGAGTTTCAATAATCATTGAAGTTGGAGACTTATATCTCCCTCACTAACTTTAAGCGTCAGCTGCCAGAGCAGCTTACCGATCACTGCACCTGTACACAGCCCATCTGTAAATAGCACACCCAACTACCTCATCCCCATATTGTTATTTATTTTTGCTCTTTTGCACCCCAGTATCTCTACTTGCACATCATCGTCTGCACATCTGTCACTCCTGTGTTAATGCTAAATTGTAATTATTTTGCCACTATGGCCTATTTATTGCCTTACCTCCCTAATCTTACTACATTTGCACACACTGTGTATAGATTTTTCTATTGTGTTAGTGATTGTATTTTTGTTTATCCCATGTGTTGTGTTGTTGTTTTTGTCACACTGCTTTGTTTTATCTTGGCCAGGTCACAGTTAATGAGAACTTGTTCTCAACTGGCCTACCTGGTTAAATTAAAATAAATAAATATAATTACTCATGTTAAGCTATTTTACCCAAAACACTACTTGTAATTATTATAAGAGCCAACTAGAATGTCAAGAGCCTAAATAATTACGGATTTCATATCCTATTAACAAACTACACGTGCTGTGCTGCTGTGTGCATTTTTAAGGACACTTATTGTAGATGCCTGCTTCAACATAATTAACGTATTAGTACACAAGAAATTGGCCAGTGTTACCTACTGTTGATTTGTCAATGTATAATTTCTAGTGTTGATTCGGGTGTTCAATTAACTCTGTAATTGTTCAAATAACACGCATTGATGTAAAAGAATCCCATTGTTAAACCAAAACCACACCCATCTATCATGTTTCCCAGCATGCTCTAGTGCAGGTTGATTTTTAGAATAGTTTGTTTTTATATCTATGTTTTTGCATGCACATTGATTGCTTAATTATCTTATGCTACTCAAATATAAATAACATACTTTTTTTCGAAACTAATACAATCTGTTATTTAGACTTAATTGTACCCGTTACTGAAATGGTTGTTCCAGTTTAGATGGTTTAGGTATTCTCATACCTCATTCTTCCCAACCCAGCAGTCACTCTGAAATCAGGTTGAGGCTAGGAACATGCAGAGAAGGGACTGCCAGATGTGTCATAATGGCCTGGTAGTAAAGCCACACTGGGAGACAAATTTGAAATGGAATACATGGAGCAGGGTGGAAAAAAATCTAATTAAAACATTATTTAAATGTATTTTCAGAAGGTCTGTGGTCACCATTCATGCAATAAAATAAATACATCAAATTGTATCTGGATTCAGCCTATGTTTACTGAAGCCATTAGAAGACTGTTGCTGACTGAGAAGAAGTATGTACAATTGTTTAGAATAAAATATTGTAAAGTCAGTCTTGGTGATTAAATAGCCTTGTTCAGGGTTTCCCAAACTCACTCCTGGGCTCCCCCTGGGTGCACTACACAGCTGATTTAAATAACCAACTCATCATCAAGCTTTGATTATTTGAAACAGTTGTGTAGTTCTAGGGCAAAAAAACAAAACGTGCACCCAGGGGGGCCCAGGACAAGTCTGAGAAACCCTGGCCTAGTTAATCATTACATGACTTTTAACACACTATCTGTTTTTTGCTCAGTCTGGCAGTAACCCAGAACTATCAGACAGAGGATCTCTCTTTCGGCTGCTGCTGACAACAGCTGCATGTAAGTTGTTATTCTACATCATAATAATTATGGCTGCATAGCATTAAAGAAGATTAGCTCATATTTATTTCTGAAAATTAACTTGTGTCTTTGCTATTTGTTTCTTCTTTGCTAAAACCAGTCAAGCTGGTAGCCCGGCGGCTAAGGAGTTGCGCCTGTGGCAGGAGTTGGCCGAAAGGTGACCGGGTTTGAATCCGGGGCCGGGTGCTGTAAAAAAAAAATGAGAGGAATTTATCTGACAACTGGAGGCTGCTGGGTTCACATCCTCAAAACATTCCTCTACTGTTGGGCCCTTGAGCAAGGCCCTTAACCCCACAACATGCTTTCTGTCCAGGGGCGGTTTCAACTGTGTGTTTGAAGGGGAGGGGGGGGGGGGTGTTGAGAATGGAGCAGAAGACACATTTTTGTTGTTCACTGTAACTAATAGACAACGTATATTGTTTTGTAATGCAAAGAAGTCAGCCAAAGTTGACATGGGCCATTATTCAAACAAAGAGATACCTCCCTGTCCACCAGTGCATATTTCCAAACTATGTTTGCATATTATGACAATAAATTCTAAAAACTATGATGGTTTTCTTTTGTCCCTTATTTAACTGTTTATTAACTTATATTCTTAACTCAAAACATTACTACTGAATAGTATTTTGATATTACAATGCCTTATAAACTGAGGAAAGCCTCCACAAGCAACATGAAAATAATCCCGCACAAGCCTAAGCGGGGAAACAGGGGTAAATATACTCACAGGAATTAAAGCAAATGAAATCCAGGTGTGAATGAACCAAAGACAAAAGAAACTGAAAAAGAAAAATGGATCGGTGATGGCTAGTCGGACGCCGAGCACCGCCCGAACAAGGAGAGGAACCACCTTCGATGGAAGTCGTGACAAAACTTGTCTATTAAAACCCCAAAATATACATGGTGAGCTAGCGTTGTGCCTGTTCCTGTCCAATTATATTTAACAGTAGTAGCCATAATTCATAAATAGCACCATGCAGGGTTCTATATGGAACCATTTTAGGTGAAGAAGAACCTCTAGGGTTCTGATCAAATGACTATAAAAGGGTTCTATATAGAACTTCCAGGGGTTCCATATATAAAGCAAGCAATAGAACCCTTTTTGGTTCTATAAGGAACCATTTTTTAGAAGTGTAAGCTATCACTGGAGTAGCCTATAGGCCTACTAGTTCATTTTTTTTCACGGCATCTAAACTGATTGGATCCCCATCACCTACTATACAGCGCAAAGCCTGATAGTATGATAGCACATGATCTCCAGCCCAGACCACTCGCTCCACCACTGCTTTGATCTCCCATCATGTCGGAGAAATCAGACAATAAAATGGCATGCACTGCACGCTTCAGGAGGAGTTTCATGCCAGGGGCTGTCACTATTATGAACAACTCCACATGTGAGCAGGCGTGGGGTGGGATGCTAGGGTATTTGTCTGACCGTTCATATTGTTTGTTTACTGTTGTGTTTTCTATATGTTTTGCTGAGGCCTACAGTGTGTGGCGTTGTGAGAAGTGCTAAGAATTCCTCTTGTAGGACAAACGTGAGTCGAAATCGTCTTTTACGTCATACGACCGTCATTTCACATGCATTGATATAGTTTCATTCAATCAATGAATCTAAGTTTAATGCTGGTATTATTTCCTCCTTCATTGCATGAGGAGTGACAGCTCATAAACTGAAGAGAACTGACAGGGTAAGATTGATTGGCTTCTTTCTCTCGTTGATACGTTTCCCACCTCCCCAATCCAGACCCAAAACCATGCCGGACTTCATTAACATAATGTGGGATGTGATGGGCACATGGTCTTCTCTATTCACTACAGAACATTGTAAAGGAATAACTTTAGGAAACAAGAATCTCAACCTACAGCAGTCAAATGATTTGGCATGAATAGAAGGAAGCACCAACAGCTTGATAAAAAGTGTAAAACACACGTGAAAGCTTAATTACAATATTAGTGGGAACATGTCCATGATAAAAACAAGATAATGGTATTTACTTTGATAAATTAGAAAAATATTATTTGAGATTCAGCCACCGCTCGCTTGTGGATCGCTATTTCTAAAATGTATATGGAAAGCGCCCAGTGCTAAAAGTTGAGTAGACAAATGAACAAACAAGAGGGCTTTGCTGGAGCACTAAGAAATAAGACTTAGACTTACCTGTTTGACAGACGCAATTATGTTATCCATCTATTTGTCGGTAGAGTTACTTTCTCCAATCCTGTCACCATGTACTCCTTAAACAGGCCTACCTTCCGGCCTCATGTCTGGGGTTGAAAATCTCCTTCTGAAGAAAGTAGGATTAGATTCATAATGACATTTGAGATTCAATTCTTTGCAAACAGTAACAGTTTTGTTGCAAACAAGACACACTGGTTTGGAATTGGAGAAATACGATAAAATGACTATATTTTAAGAGAGTATAGGTAGGCCTATAATAGAGACATTACCACTGTAATTAGATCAACATTATTATGTTAGTGTCATTAAATTGGTGAGCCCACTAACCACGTGTTAAATGTTTAGTCTAGGACTATGAATTGGGCAGCTAGTAGGCTATTTGCAAATAAGCTATTTATGTTCTGGCCCTCCATCTAGCTACTTTCTCAGGAACAAATCGGCTGGAGGCCAAACCTATTGTAGTTGCCAACCCCTGTTGTATATTTAAGCAATAAGGCATGAGGGGTGTGGTATATGGCCAATATACCATGGCTAAGGGCAGACGCATTGCAAAGTGTCTGGTTACAGCCCTTAGCCGTGGAATTTTGGCCATATACCCCCCCCCAATGGTGCCTTATTGCTTGTATAAACTGGTTACCAACGTTATTAGAGCAGTAAAAATAAAGGTTTTGATATACCACGGTCTGATATACCACGGCCGTCAGCCAATCAGCATTAAGGGCTCGAACCACCATAATGTAAATTCAATCACCCCCTTCGTCATTATTTGGATCATTAAAACATTTGTGGATATAGTGCTAAACTTGAAGAACTTGTGGATGTCTCGGTGAACAACCTGGTCTCAAAGCATTTCATATTATTCTGAGACACTCCATATAGTATGATATGTTATGTTTGGTATAGTTACTTAAGACAGACAGTTACATAAGGCAAAAACCAGCGGAGGGTGGTTGGTCTGGTTGGATGAGTATGCGTATAATGCAAATGTCGAGCAACCCAAATGTTGCGAGTTCTAATCTTGTCACGGACAACTTTAGCCTTGTAACTAAATAGCAACTTTTCAACAACTTACACGTTTTTAGCTACATTGCAACGACTTAGCATGTTAGCTAACCCTTCCCCTAACACTAACCTTAACCCTTTTAGCTAACCCATCCCCTAAACCTAACACTTTAACATAACTCCTAAACTTAACCCTAACCCCTAGCCTAGCTCACGTTAGCCACCTATCCACCTAGCTAGAATACGTATTGTAGGATTTGCAAATTCGTAACATATTGTACCTTTTTCAAATTTGTAACATATCATACGAATTGTAATTAATAAAATATCAAACTAAATGGCTGATGGACATGCACAAATTAATACATACAGTTGAAGTC
Source organism: Oncorhynchus mykiss (assembly GCF_057628025.1). Lineage (NCBI taxonomy): Eukaryota > Metazoa > Chordata > Actinopteri > Salmoniformes > Salmonidae > Oncorhynchus > Oncorhynchus mykiss. Next base: position 6,853,378 of record NC_143045.1, read on the forward strand.
GGAAGTTTACATACACCTTAGCCAAATACGTTTAAACTCAGTTTTTCACAATTCCTGACATTTCATCTCAGTAAAAATTCCCTGTCTTACGTCATTTAGGATCACCACTTTATTTTAAGAATGTGAAATGTCAGAATAATAGTAGAGAGAATTATTTATTTCAGCACATTCCCAGTGGGTCAGAAGTTTACATACACTCAATTAGTATCTGGTAGCATTGCCTTTAAATTGTTTAATTTGGATGAAACGTTTTGGGTGGCCTTCCACAAACTTCCCACAATAATTTGGGTGAATTTTGGCCCGTTCCTCCTGACAGAGCTGGTGTAACTGAGTCAGGTTTGTAGGCCTCCTTGCTCGCACACGCATTTTCAGTTCTGCCCACAAATTTTCTATAAGATTGAGGTCAGGGCTTTGTAATGGCCACCCCAATACCTTGACTTTGTTGTCCTTAAGCCATTTTGCCACAATTTTGGAAGTATGCTTGGGGTCATTGTCCATTTGAAAGACCCATTTGCGGCCAAGCTTTATCTTCCTGACTGATTTCTTGAGATGTTGCTTCAATATTTCCACATCATTTTCTTTCCTCGTGGTGCCATCTGTTTTGTGACGTGCACCAGTCCCACCTGCAGCAAAGCACCCCCACAACATGATGTTGCCACCCCCGTGCTTCATGGTTGGGATGGTGTTCTTCGGCTTGGAAGCCTCCCCCTTTTTCCTCCAAACATAACGATGGTCATTATGGCCAAACAGTTCTATTTTTGTTTCATCAGACCAGAGGACATTTCTACAAACACTACATTCTTTGTCCCCATGTGCAGTTGCAAACCGTAGTCTGGCTTTTTTTATGGCAGTTTTGGAGCAATGGCTTCTTCCTTTCTGAGCGGCCTTTCAGGTTATGTTGATATAGGACTTTTTTTACTGTGAATACATTTGTACCTGTTTCCTCCAGCATCTTCACAAGGTCCTTTGCTGTTGTTCTGGGATTGATTTGCACTTTTCGCACCAAAGTACGTTAATCTCTAGGAGACAGAACGCATCTCCTTCCTGAGCTGTATAACAGCTGAGCAGTCCCATGGTGTTTTTAATTGCGTACTATTGTTTGTACAGATGAACATGGTACCTTCAGGCATTTGGAAATTGCTTGTGGAGGTCTACAATTTTTTTCTGAGGTCTTGGCTGATTTCTTTTGATTTTCCCATGATGTCAAGCAAAGAGGCACTGAGTTTGAAGGTAGGCCTTGAAATACATCCACAGGTACACCTCCAATTGACTCAAATTATGTAAATTAGCCTTTCAGAAGCTACTAAAGCCATATAAACTTCTGACCCACTGGAATTGTGATACCGTGAATTATAAGTGAAATAATCATGCACAAAGTAGATGTCCTAACCGACTAGCCAAAACTATAGTTTGTTAACAAGAAATTTGTGGAGTGGTTGAAAAACGATGTTTAATGACTCCAACCTAAGTTTATGTAAACTTCAGACTTCAACTGTACCATGTGAAACTTAACATATCATGCTAAATGGAGTGTTGGATTGATGTACAGAATAATACGAAATGAGACCAGGTGAAATGATGTTGTTTCTCACCAGTGTGCTCTGAAGATGAAGATACAATGTAGCCTAACAACATCACTTGCAAATGGCACAGATGTGAGATTTGTTTCACTGCACTGGTCCTCTTAAATATCAAAATATTTAAGGGTATATTGGATGGTCTGCTCTTCCCATAAGAGTCACAACAAGTAGCATAGGGTTGCTATAAGATTGAAATGGAAAAATAATGTACCCATGAAAAATCGGTGGAATACAGTAGCTTCCCAATACGTTAATGTATGTATTACATGAATGGTGACCACAGCCCTTACGAAAACGCATTGATATCTTGTTATAATGCGATTTATTTTAACCCTGCTCTAAGTATTCAAAGTATTCGATTTCAAATATGGCGCCCAGTGCAGTTAGTTCCTGGGGGTATTGTGACACATCTGACAGTTCCTTCTCAGTATGTTGCTAGGGTTGCGGGTGGATAAAAACACTGTCTGGATTCCAATAAGAATTACACATCACTTTGCAAGCAAGCATAATGTGATATGCAGGCCTGATGTGGCCTGTAAACCATGAGTTTCAGGCCACTGTATTAGGGTAAAACTAGGCCCTGATGTATTACGCTACCCCATTTTATTTTAATGATAACCTACTGTATTTCCTTAGGATTCCACTTGGGGAAGGCCACATGATTGAAAATGGATGAATGCAACAACCATGTCTCAGTCACTAACAAATACAGTCAAGGGTGGTAACTCTACAATTCACTCGAAAGGCACTCTGGGAAATATTCAAATAAGGCTTTATACTAATCAATGTGTTAATTTAAGTGTGGAGCCATATAGACACCGGACCAGTGTTCAATTTAACACGCTCAGTGTTGATTTAACACTGGAGAATGTGCTGTGTAGGTACTGAATGTAAATTGCACTTGGCAACTCATTAATATTAATGCCATGACTCAAGCATCCTTTACTGTTTGGTCGAGCACATTGGCCTCAGTGGAGGCTGCTGAGGGGAGGACGGCTCCTAATAATGGCTGGGATGAAGTCACATTGGCCTCAGTGGAGGCTGCTGAGGGGAGGACGGCTCCTAATAATGGCTGGGATGGAGTCAATGGAATGGTATCAACAACATGGAAAAACGTAGTTTCCATGTTGTTGATACCACTCCATGACCTCCATTCCAGCCATTGTTTGGAGCCGTCCTCCCCTCAGCAGCCTCCACTGATAGGCCTTTGGCTAATGTGCCTGCATGAAATAGTCCACCATTGGCATGCGTTGACATGGGTACCTTTTCCCGTTGTGCTTTTCTTAGTTAGTTGAAGAGAGGTATTGGCTCTCTCTCCGGGGGTGCTGTGACTTCTCATCCTCCCTATAACGGAGAGCAGGGAGCTCAGCCCTGCCTGGGCGTGTCACTGAGACACCGCACTGTCTTTTTTTCTGCCTCTGATATATGGCTCGACTTAGCAGAGCAGAGAGCAGCTCTGATAGGCCATGTGTGTGGCTCGGTATCTCCCCCACCTGGCAGAGTGCCATAACTGCACTTCCAGGTTTTCTCCACCTTCTCCCTCCTCCTCTTCCCCACTTGACAGTCCCTCTCTTTCATATCCCTGCAGTTAGCGTATTGATATTCAGAGTGGGTTCTCTGGAAGTGGGAAATAATTATGTTCATGCATTTTTATGTAAACGCTATGAGAATGGATGGGTGGGCACAAACAATAAACAAAGGATCTGGAATCAGATATCCATTGGCTATTCTGGAGCAGTTCTGAATATATTCATAATGGATTCCCTTGTGAAACTATTTTAGTGTGTGTTATAGACAGATGGGGTGTCAGATATCACTTCTTTGAGGTGGTGGGGTGCGGTGGAATGAAGTGCAGTGTCAAGGGAGCAGCACTCTCTCTGCAGCCTCCACAGATTTGCCTGTTATCTTGGGGCAACCTGCTCCAAATTCGCATCATGACATGCTGACTAAACTGTAGTAAAGCGTGCATGTTTTGATATCCAAGCACACCTTTAGGGAACAGGTCGGGGAATGGAGTAGATATCTTTCCTTGAATAAAATCTGCCTTATGTAAATGTGTTTTCTGTTTTTCTTTTCCCAATAAAGATGTAAGCATTTCATTTTACAAATATTTAACATTTGCAGCTCGAGGTTCTATCTATCCAACGCAATGATGCCAGTGTTGTTGCTTTCCTTGTTGTTCTTGTTTTCATTGTTGTTGTTGTTGTTGTACGCTAACAGCCTTTCCCCTCCCCTCGTCTTCCAGGAGCCTAGCCATGGAGAGCCTGCTCCTGTTCCTGGCCCTCCTCGCTACACCCGTCGCCTCCATGCTGTGCCCCAAGCGCTGCACCTGCCAGAACCTCATGCCCTCCTACACTGTCCTCTGCACCAAGACAGGCCTGCTCTTCGTGCCGCCGAACATTGACCGGCAGACGGCCGAGCTGCGCCTCATGGACAACTTCATCACCACCCTTCGTCACCGTGACTTCGCCAACATGAGCAGCCTCATCCACCTGACGCTGTCGCGCAACACCATTAGCCAGATCAAGCCGTACGCCTTCGCCGACCTTCAGGACCTGCACGCCCTGCACCTGGACGCCAACCGACTCACTATACTGGACGACACCCACTTCCAGGGCCTGGTCAACCTCAGGCACATGATCCTTGCCAACAACCAGCTGCACAGCATCTCAGAGGGGTCCTTCCAGGACTTCCTGGAGACCCTGGAAGACCTGGACCTGTCCTACAACAACCTGGTGAACATCCCCTGGGAGACCATCGGCCTGCTGGCTAGTGTCAACACCCTCAGTCTGGACCACAACCTCATAGAGATGGTCCCCGAAGGCATCTTCTCCAACCTGCACAAGCTGGCGCGTCTAGACATGACCTCCAACAAGCTGAAGAAGATCCCTCCAGATCCCCTGTTCCTGAGGATCCCAGTTTACGCTAAGCTGAAGGGTTCTCCACTCACGTCGCTGGTGCTGAGCTTTGGTGGGAACCCGCTGCACTGCAACTGTGAGCTAATGTGGCTGAGGCGGCTGACCAGGGAAGACGATCTGGAGACCTGCGCCTCTCCCCGAGAGCTCGCCGGCAAGTATTTCTGGACTATCCGCGAGGAGGAGTTTGTGTGCGAGCCGCCCATGATCACGCGGCACACCTCCAAGATGTTCGTGATGGAGGGTCAGGAGGTGAGCCTACGCTGTAAGTCAGTGGGTGACCCGGAACCTTCCACGCATTGGGTCAGCCCCGAGGGGAAGCTTATCGGGAACACGTCCCGCACCATCTGCTACGAGAACGGCTCTTTGGACATCCTCACCACCACTGTGAAGGACTCTGGGAAGTTCACCTGCATTGCCTCCAATGCCGCTGGCGAGGCCACAGCGCCCGTGGAGCTGGTGGTTAACCCCTCGCCACACTTTGACCCCAAGCTGGAGCCCGAGCCTGGCCCTTCGGACATCCCCACCTCCATCAAGTCCAATGCCAGCGGGGGCCACGCCCGCACCGACCATCAGAGGGTCAGCGTGTCAGAGCTGAGCTCGACTTCGGCCACCATCCGATGGCCCTCCCAGGACCACATCCCGGGGGTCCGCATGTACCAGATCCAGTACAACAGCTCCTCCGACGACATCCTCATATACAGGTGAGATGGTCACCGCATGCTTTTGCATGAGATCGGATAAGATGACATGCATCTCTATGGGGGGTGGTTGATGTTACAATGGGCAGTGGTTGATGTACAACTATCCCTATGAAGCTGACTGGTATTTCTGTGTGGAAGTTGATCTTCACGTTTGCCCTTGCATACTACGAGTCTCTTGTTGTTCTTCGACAGTTCATGAGCCTCCAAATTCACATCAGCCTGGTTCAGAGAGGCGCTCGATCAGATTGATAATGAATTTAGTGGCCGACGACATCATCAGGGGACTGTAACTCATCGCTAAAGAAGTCACAGAGCGAACTGCAGAAGCACAAGAGCATGATGCCCACAGGGAAAAACTCATGAAAGTCCTGACATAATGGGTTGGAATGACTCAGTATGCGTACATCTATTGGTACACCAACCTATATAGCCTTACTGTGCAGTAGCCATTAGCTGTAATGGGTTTTGCAGTGACATAGAGTGAGGAAGACAACTGTAGGAAGAGAACTTGTTCCCAACAATCATCTCCATAGGACTGAGAGGATGATCCCGTTACATTTTGACCTAACTGATATGTTATATTAGGTGGGTTGACTCCCAAGTATCAAAGGCCAAGCATTCATTGATACGATGGACTGAATGTTGCAATGCCTCACTCGTACTAAGTGTCGTGGAAGGGTTTTGAAAAGTGTTGAGTTTGGCATTTGGAATGCAGTATTGTTCCTATCAGAAATATTAATATACTGTGCAAGCTTTCAAGTGATTGTGATTATTTGTAAGCTTTGGACAATAGCGGTATTATCTTCAGTGAGAGAAAATATTACGTATTTTCAATAGCACCCAAAGGAATCCCAGTGCAGAGTTACACTGATGTAAACACATTACCCCAGTGAAGTGCAATCCGTTCCAGAAGGCAATGTTTGATAACTGATTTTAAATTAAGCACAGTTGAGTTGAACTCTTCACCCCGACTTTAGTGATTGAAAAGAATCTGTCCTTATGGGAACAGTGGTTTCTGAGCCTCCTCCATTTCAGAGATTTCAGAGAATGACTGTTGAAGAGCATAAAACACCTGAAACATTCCCATTTACACAGAGAAGATAGGCGCTGTAACTACAGTCCTCCGTTTGTCTCTGCTAAGAATCAAGTGGAACATTAACAGAAAAAAAAGTGGAATTCTCTCCTCAAAATGAAAACAACAGAAATCGCCGGCCATTAAATTCCCCCAGACTCGGCTGCGAACCCCTTTCTTCTCCTAGGGCAATATTCTCCTCTTGAGCTTTTCAAAGATTTCTTTAAACTCGCTATTCAGCGGCTTATTATTTTTTATAGGCGGTACAGAGGAAAACATCACCATGAATCTTGGAGGCTTGACTGCACCGCCAGCCCATGTTCTTACAGAGACATAGAAGTGAGAGCACTGTACTGATTTAGAAGTCTTAAGGGGTGTTTCTTATTTTTCCTGCCCCACGGCAAAAATAGCCAGCGAGCTCAGTTCCATCCACCTCTCTTTTGAAGTTCTTACCGGCACTCACACAGTGGATTATTCCACAAGCCTATAACGGACGGACGGAGAGAGTCGTTAAAAGACAGAAATGTATCTATTGATTTGTTTTGTTTTTTATATTCCGCCACGGCCCTTTTCGACATTTCACTGTGGAAAGATTCTCTGTTAAAGGAGCCCCATTAGTACTTAATTAACTTCCGGCCTTTCCCTGAGGATGGATTAAGAAAAAAAAGACACGTAGGAGAAGTAATTTGCTGTTAATTATGCAAAAAGCACATGGATGCCTTTGGTTTATGGCACTGCAAAGTAATCGGAATGCGTTTTTTAATCAATTAGGCACACATGAGTCCTGCTCTGTGTGGACTGACAGTTGTATTGAATTTGGGAGGTGGCAATGGGAGGATGGAGGGATGGAGAGAGGGGAATGAAAGGATGAGGGGGCTGAGGACAGCTAATATACACTCAGACAAATGAACATTGTTTTGAAAACAGGAGAGGATTGGGACGGTATGAGCTTTTCTTTCAGTCTCTTTCTTCATTCTTACATCAAGTCGACTGCCTTCTCTATTTTCCCTCTCTCTGTCCAATTTTTTTCTCCAGATATCACTACCTAATTGCCTTTATGTTTGTCTGGCCTCTTCGGAGACTTATATGAGAAGAGGACCATCCTATATCAAAGCCATTATAGACAGCATGTGGTAGGGAGGTTTCAGCACACACTGACATCCATGATCACACACACACGCGCGCATTAGAGTACACACATGCACACGAACCCACACAGTTCTCCATGTCCCCATAACCCTTCCCGGCCCCTGTGCCTGTAACATCCATATTCCCATCTCTAATGTGACAAACTGGTGACAGGAGATGTGGCAAGGTCAGGTCTGACCGTGTCAGGGAGGGCTCCTGCTCCTCATTCACCATCCCCACCACCTCCTCCCCCATGGCATACAGAGGACCCAGCCTTCCCCTGCATGTCCATCAAAGCCACACCAGAGGAGGTGGATAAGGACACATCTGAAGATACAGTATATTGGGGCCTATTATTTTTTGACCCGGGCGACCTCCCTTTTTATACCTAGACTGTATGCTAGGCTCAGAGCTAATGAAATGGCTAGACCCATCTGTGGGCGTCTAGCGACCTCCACTCATCCAGAGCATCCACTAATGATGAGTGTATATGCACTGTGGCGAACAGAACAGATTCGACATCAAAACTATTCCCCCTAATTAGTGAGATTTCACCTTTCTTAGTATTCTGATCGTCTGTCTTCTCTTTTCTTTTTTTCTTTCAAGGAAATGCTTCACGGAATTGAAATTCACACCAAATCTAATTGTATTCCTCACATGCTTCGTAAACAACAGGTGGAGACCAACAGTGAAATGCTTACTCACGGGCCCTTCCCAACAGTGTAGCGAGAGATGAAATAGAGAAATAGTAGGAAAATAATAACACGTAATCATAAAAGCAATATCTCACCATGAAACGTTTACTTCATAGTAAAGCACCAGACCATAATGTGACCCTGAATTTATGGGCGGAAGATATTCTGCATGCTCCATAAATGTATTATGATGTGTATAGGAGAATACAGTGGATGAACAGCATGCCAAGAGAAGAGTAATGGTAGTAAGACAGTTTAATAGAAACAGCAGGTTTAACCTGTGGATAAGGCAGGGTAGAGGAGGGTATGCTAAGACAGTATGAATCCCGTCGTGCAAGGGTAGAGGTTGACCCCACTGGCGCCTGCGTTTAGAGGAGAAATGTTTAATGCACACACTGTCACCCACGCTGTCACCCCTTGGGCACACCGCACTTTCAAATTCCGCTCTGTGGCTCCTCACCTCGGAGCCCCTGGGTCCCTATGTCCCTATTGATAAATGGAGCACTTTGGCACGCCGGGGTAACAGCAAACACACACATACACACATAAACACGCACACTCACCTTAGCCCCTGTGTGGTCTAGCGTTTGTGAGACAGAAAGTAAACCTGTCAATGGAGAGAGGAAAATGAGAGAAGAGGAGGAGCGAAGGTGTGTATGTGTGTCTGTGTGTGGTTGGGGTAGTCAAGGTTAAATGTAATCTCCAGGTACTGAAAGTATAGGTGTTGAGTTCAGTACCTTTGTGGGAGCTCAGTTTTCAACAGTTTTCAGATTACTGCCAGAATGTTCACTCTATCAATAACCTTGTTTTCTCTCAAATGTTCTCTCTCTCTTCTATCTCGGTCTCTCTCTCTCTAGGATGATCCCTGCGTCTCATAAGTTCTTCCTACTCAGTGACCTGGCCTCTCAGCGGGACTATGACCTGTGCGTGCTGGCGGTGTACGACGACGGCGTCACGGCCCTAACCGGCACCCGCCTGGTGGGCTGCGTGGCTTTCACCACAGAGCGAGAGTACCGCCAGTGCCGCTCCCTCCACGACCAGTTCCTGGGCGGCACCATGATCATCGTGATCGGCGGTATCATCGTGGCCTCCGTGCTTGTCTTCATCTTCATCCTCCTCATGAAGTACAAGCTGCACAGCAACCACTACAAGCAGAAAGCGGCACATGTCAGCAACGTGTGCTCTCAGACCAACGGGGGCCAGGCTGCGGGCGGGGGAGGCGCTCCCATCCCACCCTCCTCCTCTTCCTCAGGCTCGACCAATAGGCCCATGCCTTCTGGCCCAGTGGACAGGGTAGGGCACGACGGACCCCATCAGGCCTCGGAAGGGGGCTTCGGAGGGCCCTTGAAAGGGACCACGGTAGTGGACTTGAACCCAGAGTACGGGAAGTCAGTGAAGGACGAGGATGCTATATCACAATAACACAGGATCTGGGACTGCCCCAACGCCACCCACTTTTTATTTCCTGGTGCTGGGGTCCCTCTGCCTTAACAAGGATTATCTCGTGTCCAAGGTGGGTGATTCCTGTCAGACAAGGCTGGGGTTAGAGCTGACGTGTATTCATTAACAATTCTGCAGACAGCTTCTGTAAGAGCTTACAGATGTGTGTGTGTGTCTGTGTGTGCTTGTGTGTGTGTACATGCTGTGTTTATTCCTGTAAGTGTAGGTGCATCTGCATGCAGTGTCTATTTCGAGGGGCAGTACTTATGCTGCATAATCCTTGCCTCTTTAAATGAAGCGCAGTAAACAGTGCAGTGAGCCGGTCCTATTGAGCTGCAGCGGTGGCTGCAGACAGACAGGTAGGCTTTGCTGGTGCCCCACGCCAGGCCCCCAATGCTGATGGGAATAGGCAATCATCATAAAATCACACAGCACATAAACACTAAAGGAGGGCACGCCGTGCTCACTCGCTCCATGCCTCCTTCCTTCCCTCGCTGCCCGATGGGACTTCCCCCACTCTCTGTTTCCATGAAACTAATCATAGCTGCCTCCGCTGGCCCTGAGGTATTTGCTGTAAGTTTAATATCCGCAGTATAGCACAATCTTCTCTACATCTGCGCTCTCCAAATACAAATGAACTGAGCGGGGCCCGGGGCTGCTCTGTGGTGTTTTGAACACCATCATCGGTGTCTCTGCCGCCCACCAACAACATCACGTCGTCCCGCGCATTAGCACACTTAATTGTCTAGTGAGGGTGTAATCTTTGGGGTTTCCTAAGGCATTTGTGTTATTCTGAATACTTTTTGGAGGGCAAACTACAGACTGTGTCAGTATCAACTGGAATCAGAACCTGGTTGGATTAGAAAAGGCAAATGGCAGCTACATGCATAATAGCGACCCCTATGGGTATGATCAATTAGGCCGTTGGTAATGTTAGCCTAAGGCAGCAGTTCCCAAACGAGGGGCCGCGACCCCATGTGGGGTCATGCATGATGTGAAAATGTTGTCGCAGGAGAATTTCAAAAATGCTGAAGAAAAATGATATATACACTACCGTTCAAAAGTTTGGGGTCACTTAGACATTTCCTTGTTTTTGAAAGAAAAACACGTTTTTTTTGTCCATTAAAATAATATAAAACAGATCAGAAATACAGTGTAGACATTGTTAATGTTGTAAATGACTATTGTGGCTGGAAACGGCTGATTTTTTTAAGAAATATCTACATTGGCATACAGAGGCCCATTATCATAAACCATCACTCCTGCATTCCAGTGGCGCATTGTGTTAGCTAATCCAAGTCTATCGTTTTAAAAAGCAATTGATCATTAGAAAACCCTTTTTCAATTATGTTAGCACAGCTGAAAACAGTTGTGCTGATTGAAGAAGCAATAAAACTGGCCTTCTTTAGACTAGTTGAGAATCTGGAGCTCAGCATTTTTGGGTTCGATTACAGGCTCAAAATGGCCAGAAACAAATAACTTTCTTCTGAAATTCATCAGTCTATTCTTGTTCTGAGAAGTGAAGGCTATTCCATGTGAGAAATTGCCAAGAAACTGAAGATCTCATACAACGCTGTTTACTACAAGTCCTCAACTGGCAACTTCATTAAATAGTACCCGCAAAACACCAGTCTCAACATCAACAGGGATGAGGTGACTCCAGTGGCCTCCATCATTCTTAGATGGAAGAATTTTGGAACCACAAGGACTCTTCCTAGAGCTGGCCGCCTGGACAAACTGAGCAATCAGGGGAGTATGGCCTTGGTCAGGGAGGTGACCAACAATCCAATGGTCACTTTGACAGAGCTCCAGAGTTCCTCTGTGGAGATGGGAGAACCTTACAGAAGGACAACCATTTCTGCATCACTCCACCAATCAGGCCTTTATGGTAGAATGTCCAGACAGAAGACAGTACTCAGTAAAAGGCACATGACAGGCCACTTTGAGTTTGCCAAAAGTCACCTAAAGGATGCTCAGACCATGAGAAACAAGATTCTCTAGTCTGATAAAACCTGAATGCCAAGTGTCAAGTCTGGAGGAAACCTGATACCATCCCTACAGTGAAACATGGTGGTGGCAGCATTATGCTGTGGGGAGGTTTTTCAGTGGGGACTGGGAGACTAGTCAGGATCGAGGGAAAGATGAACGGAGCAAAGTCCAGAGAGTTCCTTGATGAAAACCTGCTTCAAAGCACTCAGGACCTTAGACTGAGGCAAAGGTTCACCTTCTAACAGTTCAATGACCGTAAGTACACAGCCATGACAATGCAGGAGTGGCATTGGGACACGTCTCTGAATGTTCTTGAGTGGCCCAGCCAGAGCCTGGACTTGAACCCGATCGAACATCTCTGGAGAGACCTGAAAGTGCAGCGAGCATGAATCCAGAGCATGAATCGGCATAGGGGATGTTCAGTGTGCTGTGTAGCTATATTGACAAAAAAACAGATTCCATATGGGATCAAATGGTGGTCTTTTGCACAGATAGGGCTCCATCTATCCAGGGACGGCAGGCAGGCCTCTGCACGTTAGTTATGTATGTGTCTCCGTCTGCCATATGGACGCATTGTATGATACACCGAGAGCAACCGAGCACCGAGCTGAGCACCGAGCTTTGAGATATAATGCAACAGGTAACTTCGATTGTAAACAACATCAAACCACATCCACTGTGCGCACACCTGTTCACAAAACTATGTGGAGATATGGGATCAGAGCATGACAATGTTCTGTTTCACACCGAGGCTTGGTGGTTATCAAGGGGGAGTGTTGGAGAGAAAAAAATTGCGTTGAGAGAGGAACTGGTTTACTTTCGGTGTAATGAAAATGAAATAACAGAAAACAGCATCAGTAACTGTCCCACACCAGTGATGAATGCTCACCTCCAATGCTTGGAAGAGCACTTTGGGATGGACCTACTTCCCAATCCATTTGACTGTGATCCTCGCTCAGTTGACAGTCTCACAGCTGATCGAGCTGTCATGTGACTGAATGCTGCAGGCAATGCATTCACAGGTAACTACAGAAGAGTTTTGGTTCCTGACTCAAAGGGAATACCCTGCCGTCTCCCTCTGAGCATTAATGCCACGTTCAAAACAACTGCGTGCTCGGAAATCTCAGACTTCTGACTTCAGTGCGTTCAAGACAACTGGGAACTCGGAAAGAAACGAACTCTGACTGGGAAAAATAATTTTGAACAGTTATCCGACTCGGAATTCTAACTTGGGATCTCTGGCTTCTTTCTAGAGCTCTGACTTTCTGACCTAAAGATCACTGACGTCATGATTTGACCTCGTATTTTCCTGAGTTCCCTGTTGTCTTGAAAGCATCATAAAACTCATGGTAGGCTACTCTTCGCCAGCTCATATCTGCGTGAAGCTGGTTTCAGTGCTCTTGTCTGCATTACAACCAAATATCGATCCAGGTTGGATGTGACAGCAGAGATGAGATGAGCACTGTCGACCACGCCCCCTGACTTTAAAAAGCTCTGACACGACATGCATCAAGCACTCTAATTAGTGGTGGTGAGATAAGGGACATTATGTCAGACTCATTTGCAATTGACTGCCCCACATTAATAGTATGTGATGGTATATAAATTACAAAGTTATTTTAAAATACAAAGTTCTCATAGATGAGGAAAATTAATGAAACATAATTCTAGCCCGGTTATGGATCGTAACAATACAAAAAAAAAAAATAGCTTTTGTATATATCTTCACATATAACTAATTGGAACACACAAGCACTAATTCAACATGGTGAAGATAAAAACTATGTAAACAGAAGGCCCAGTATGTGTGGATGGTGTGGTGTGTGTTTATGTTTTATTTTATTTGTTATGTTTGGGACAGTTGAGTGAGTGAGTCATGAAATAGTTGCATATCCCAGAACCAATGGATTGCTGTGAGCCGGGGCATGAGAGAGCTTTCAATGTTGTTCAGATGATGGATATACTTTTATAATGAATTACAGTGCCTTGCGAAAGTATTCAGCCCCCTTGAACTTTGCGACCTTTTGCCACATTTCAGGCTTCAAACATAAAGATATAAAACTGTATTTTTTTGTGAAGAATCCACAACAAGTGGGACACAATCATGAAGTGGAACGACATTTATTGGATATTTCAAACTTTTTTAACAAATCAAAAACTGAAAAATTGGGCGTGCAAAATTATTCAGCCCCTTTACTTTCAGTGCAGCAAACTCTCTCCAGAAGTTCAGTGAGGATCTCTGAATGATCCAATGTTGACCTAAATGACTAATGAGGATAAATACAATCCACCTGTGTGTAATCAAGTCTCCGTATAAATGCACCTGCACTGTGATAGTCTCAGAGGTCCGTTAAAAGCGCAGAGAGCATCATGAAGAACAAGGAACACACCAGGCAGGTCCGAGATACTGTTGTGAAGAAGTTTAAAGCCGGATTTGGATATAAAAAGATTTCCCAAGCTTTAAACATCCCAAGGAGCACTGTGCAAGCGATTATATTGAAATGGAAGGAGTATCAGACCACTGCAAATCTACCAAGACCTGGCCGTCCCTCTAAACTTTCAGCTCATACAAGGAGAAGACTGATCAGAGATGCAACCAAGAGGCCCATGATCACTCTGGATGAACTGCAGAGATCTACAGCTGAGGTGGGAGACTCTGTCCATAGGACAACAATCACTCGTATATTGCACAAATCTGGCCTTTATGGAAGAGTGGCAAGAAGAAAGCCATTTCTTAAAGTAATCCATAAAAAGTGTTGTTTAAAGTTTGCCACTTGCCACCTGGGAGACACACCAAACATGTGGAAGAAGGTGCTCTGGTCAGATGAAACCAAAATTGAACTTTTTGGCAACAATGCAAGACGTTATGTTTGGCATAAAAGCAACACAGCTGAACACACCATCCCCACTGTCAAACATGGTGGTGGCAGCATCATGGTTTGGGCCTGCTTTTCTTCAGCAGGGACAGGGAAGATGGTTCAAATTGATGGGAAGATGGATGGAGCCAAATACAGGACCATTCTGGAAGAAAACCTGATGGAGTCTGCAAAAGACCTGAGACTGGGACGGAGATTTGTCTTCCAACAAGACAATGATCCAAAACATAAAGCAAAATCTACAATGGAATGGTTCAAAAATAAACATATCCAGGTGTTAGAATGGCCAAGTCAAAGTCCAGACCTGAATCCAATTGAGAATCTGTGGAAAGAACTGAAAACTGCTGTTCACAAATGCTCTCCATCCAACCTCACTGAGCTCGAGCTGTTTTGCAAGGAGGAATGGGAAAAAATGTCAGTCTCTCGATGTGCAAAACTGATAGAGACATACCCCAAACGACTTACAGCTGTAATCGCAGCAAAAGGTGGCGCTACAAAGTATTAACTTAAAGGGGCTGAATAATTTTGCACGCCCAATTTTTCAGTTTTTGATTTGTTAAAAAAGTTTGAAATATCCAATAAATGTCGTTCCACTTCATGATTGTGTCCCACTTGTTGTTCATTCTTCACAAAAAAATACAGTTTTTTATCTTTATGTTTGAAGCCTGAAATGTGGCAAAAGGTCGCAAAGTTTAAGGGGGCCGAATACTTTTGCAAGGCACTGTATACATCTTATTTATTTATTGTCCTATCATGGTCGAACAGTTTTAAAATAAATTATACATTTGATTTATTTATTGTCCTATCATGGAGAACTACATTTGTTAAATAAATTATATCTAATTATGTATTTATGATCCTAATTTAATGGTATGGTCCACAACCCTATACCCTAGACACCCACCTGAATGGCCCAGATACTAAGGAGAAATCCCTAACTGTTTTATGGGCCTGCTGTAAGTGGGCTGTATGCAGCCAAAATGCGGTCAGAGACCAAGAGCAGCACTGCCCCCTCAAGATTCTGAGCCTGCTTGGCAGGGTTGGTCCTGCAACGCCAAAGCCCCCTAAAGTGAGAGCATACTATACAAGAAAATTCTCAAAGCTGCTAATGAGAATCTTAACGACCTTGTACCTAGCCAGTGGGGATTCCGGTGGGGTGCCCCCACCCAGGCAGTGGCAGTGCTGGCAACACTAGCTGCAGTATCCCATGGGGAGGGGGGCCACACTCGGACATTCAGAGAGGGGGTATATTATTGTGACCCTGGTGGCACAAAATCACAAGTCTGACTGCATGGAGATGCTTGGGAATATGGTCAATATGGGTGACCGTATTGTGGGTGTTTTAGGGAAAAGGTGTACATTTGACCTCCATCATCTAGGATGTGACAATGGTTCGTAAAATCTCTCAATTTCTGCCCATTTTTTTTTTGCACAGTCTTGCAGGCCTTCTCATGCAGCTGCAACAGTAAGTGCATTTGTAAATCAGGACCTTTCTTGAGTTGGGCTCTGGGATGGTGCAACTGTTGAGAATGTGAGTTTATGGTTGTGTGGGGGGAAAGGGTTGAGTGTGTGTGGGTGTATGTGTGTATCCCACAACTGTTGCGAAGGAGTAAAATATGTTAGGGACAATACAGGATGATCCACAGCTATATATAATACAAATCGGGGTTAGGGCGATGGAAATGCATTTGGAAGTTGATAAACTTCAATTCGGTAAATGGCACTGTGTGCTCTTTTCGAAGGATGGATCCCAGTATGTTCAGGGCTATGGGATGCGAGGGGTCGGAGGTGGTCTGTCGGGCATTGGGATGACGGCCCAGCTCGGGATGAGGAGGGCTTTTAGCGGGTGGAATGGTGGGGACCAATTGGAGGTTTACTTAGTAGCAATGCAAATATCATGGTACAGCTATATAGACACTCAATCATCATGTTACTTTTTAATGGTACGTTTACAAACATATTTTGATAAATAGAATTGAAAGTTGTGTCTCATTATGGTAAGTGGTGAAATAAGTATAGCCAGTTACAATTGTAATGGAAAATAATAAGAAAAGACGATCAGTATTTACCTGGCTAAAAGAGAAGGAATATAACATATATTGTTCACAGGAAACCGATTCAACAATCGTTGAAAGTTTTGTGGAAAAAGACCTGGGGGGGGGCGAAATATATTTCTCCAATGGGCAAAGAAATTCAAAAGGGGTGATGGTTTTAATTAACAGTAATTTTGATCTAAATGTGCAAATTGTCCAAACAGATTATCAAGGTAGATGGATTATTTTAAATATGTTATTGGACAATAAACAGATATGGCTTATTAACCTATACGTTCCGAATAATGATGATCCAAGCTTCTTTGAAAATATATATACGAATTTATCAACTCTACAAGCAACACTAGACTCTATTATTATGGTGGGAGATTTTAATACGGTCTTAAATACCTCTATGGACCGGAAAGGAAATCACACTACAAACTATCACCCTCAGGCACTTAAGGAAATCATGAATGTCATGGAAGAATTTACAACTGACTTTTTCAGACATAACATAGGTACAGCAAATCCCCTTATTGTATGGGACACTTTTAGGTGTGCCTTTAGAGGCCATGCAATTCAGTACTCATCAATAAAACAAAAGCAATTTAGATCAAAAGTGTCCATATTAACAAAGGAAATTGAAGGACTAACAGTACAGTTAGATAGCAATAAAAACGGTACCATAGTGGCACAGAATAAGTTAGAGGAAAAACTAAAAGAAATGGAGGAACTTATTCAAGAAAGATCCAGTGTAATAGATTATAAAAAATAAAGCGAACTGGATGGAATATGGGGAAAAATGCACCAAATTATTTTTCAATCTTCAATATAGAAATGCTACCCAAAAAATGTATTAAAACTTGCTACAAATGATGGAGCCACACATGATTCACCAAATGATATTTTGAAAGAGGAAGTAAAGTACTTTAAGAATATGTTTTAGTTTCAGGCTCCTCCATCTCCACTAACTGAAACTAATTGTATGTATTTTTTTCCTAATAATATTGTAAAATTAACATCTGTACAGAAAGACTCATGTGAAGGCCAAATTACAGAGGAGGAACTGCTTGATGCAATTGGGGCCTTTAAGAATGGGAAATGTCCAGGGCTGGATAGCATACCAGTGGAAGCATACAAAACTTTTTTTATATATACTCAAAGGACCATTATTAACATGTTTTAACCACTCCTATATAAATTGTAGATTATCAGACATGCAACAAGAAGGTCTAATATCATTGTTACTGAAACAGGACCCAAGTGGTATATATAAAGATCCAGTCCATTTAAAACATTGGAGACCTCTTACACTTCAGTGTTGTGATGCAAAAATCCTAGCAAAATGCTTGGCGCATAGAATTAAAAAAGTATTGTCAGATATTATTCATCCTAATCAGTTTTTTTACATGGACGATACACTGGAGATAATAAAAGGCAAGTGCTGGAAACAATAGAATACTATGAAATATCGGGGACACCAGGCCTGGTTTTCATAGCTGATTTTGAAAAGGCTTTTGATAAAGTACGACTGGAGTTTATACATAAATGCCTAGAATATTTCAATTTTGGGGAATCTCTTATAAAATGGGTTAATGTATAGTAAACCTAGGTGTAAAATAATAAATAATAGCTACATCTCAGAAAGTTTTAAACTCTCTAGAGGAGTAAAACAAGGTTGTCCACTATCGGCATATCTATTTATTATTGCCATCGAAATGTTAGCTGTTAAGATTAGATCAAACAATTATATTAAGGGATTAGAAATCCGTGGCTTAAAAACTAAGGTGTCATTGTACGCTGATGATTCATGTTTTCTTTTAAAACCACAATTCGTCTCTCCACGGCCTCATAGAGGATCTAGATACTTTTGCTATTCTCTCTGGATTAAAACCAAATTATGATAATATTACGTATTGGATCACAAAAAAAAAAAATTCACATTTTACATTACCATGTAGTTTACCAATAAAATGGTCTGACGGAGATGCGGACATACTCGGTAAAAAAATAAAAAAGCTCTGACGAAGGCCGTGTGGCCGATACGTAAGCTTATTAAAGATCGGTAATACTATCAAGAGCAGTGTGCGGTTTCCTTTTTCCTTCGACATATTCGGTATACAAATGTCAAAAGAAAGAAATGATCTCACTCCAATAAATTTTTATAGAAAGTTAGCAAAAATCTTGCTACCATGGAAAGGAAAATACCTGTCTATTTGTGGAAAAATTAACTCTTTAGTCATATCACAGTTTATCTATTTGCTTATGGTTTTGCCTACACCTAGTGATCTGCTTTTTAAATGATATGAACATAAAATATTCCATTTTATTTGGAACGGCAAGCCAGATAAAATTTAAAGGGCCTATTTATATAACAAATATGAATTCGGAGGGCAGAAATTATTAAATATTAAAGCATTAGACCTCTCACTAAAGGCATCAGTCATACAAAAGTTATACTTAAATCCAAACTGGTTCTCTAGTAAGTTGGTACGAATGTCTCATCCTTTATTCAGGAAGGGCCTTTTCCCCTTTAATAATCAGATTACACCGGCCCACTTTCGATTGTTTGAAAAGGAAATAATCTCCAAAATATCTTTATTTTTTAAACAAGCCTTAGAAAGTTGTTTGCAATTTCAGTTTAATCCACCTGAAAAGACAGAACAAAAAATACAACAAATATTGTGGTTAAATTCAAATATACTAATTGATTTTAAAAAATAACTGTACTTTTAAAATAAATTATTTAAAAAGGTATACTTTTTGTGAATGAAATCATAAATAGGACTGGTGGAGTTATGTCACACATGCAGCTAACACAGACATATGGAAATGTCTGCTCTACCCAAAATTACAACCAATAAATTGCAGCATTACCACAAAAATGGAAGAGGCGAGTAGAAGGGGAAAAAGTAAGGACCTTGTATGTCGGCCCTGTATTAAGGAACATAAATGGTTAAAGACAAGTGTGATAAATAAAAACATATACCAATTCCATTTAAGGACCAAAATACTGACAGCTGTGCCATATAAATTGCAAAATAGTTGGGAAGAGATTTTCGATGTACCCATTCCATGGCACATGGTTTATGAATTGATACGCAAAACAACGCCGAATGCAAAAATTGGAATTTTTCAAATTAAATTACTATACAAAATTCTTGCAACTAATAGAATGTTATATACATGGGGGATACAATCTTCCTAGCTCTGCAGATTCTGCTGTGAGGAGGCAGAGTCATTAGATAATTTATTTTGGTATTGTCCATGATCCAGGAATGGCTGAAGAATTGCAACATTTGCCTAGAACTAACACTGCAGATAGCAATACTGGGTGATTTGAAAAGCCAAAGTCAATCAATCAATAATATAATAATTATTTTAGCAAAAATGTTTATTTTGAATTTACAATCCGTAGAAGCTATGAGAATAGAAAGGTTCAATTCGTTTGTGAAGCATCACAGCACAGTGGAAAAATAGATGGCAAATAGAAATGCAAAATGGATGATGTTGAGAGATAGATGGGAGGGGTTGAATGGAGCTGAAGGGTGGGACTAATAGCAAGATAAAACATGTAAAACCTACGGGGTCTGTAAATGTATATAGGTTCAGAACTTTTGTGAAATAGCACAATTACAAATAGAAATCAAACTGGATGGACATCAGAAATAGAGGAAGGACTAAAAACAAACAAAAAATAACTATTGTAAAATAGAGTGTGTCTGTAAAATGTGTATAAGTTGTATAAATTGAAGGTAAAAGCCGAAGTGTTTATTAGTTTACTCCAATTGAGGGATCGGTGGTAGGGTTAGCGGGGAATACTAATAAAGGTATATTCTTTAAAAAGTATGTATGTCTATATAGGTATGTGTATGCATATATGTGTACATGTATGCATGCATGTATGGATATATATATTTACCCAAAAAATATATGGGGGATTGGAAATGATGCAGACAATTACATTGATGGAACCAATATTCTTTCCGCAATATTAAGCTGATCCACCCCTTAAAATAAATATATATATCTTTTTTTTTTTATTAAAAATGTAAAAAATAGTATGTGATGGTGAGTTGAAAAGACAATCAGAAATACTGTTAGAATGTTTTTCAATTGAATGCCATAGCCCCAAGTAAAAAAGTAAACATTGACTGTTAATTACAATTTTTTTCACATGGGTGAGAATTTTCAGATGAGGTCGTGGGCCAAAAGGTTTGTGAACCCCTGACCTAAGCTAAGAGATTATCAATATTACGATCACTGTCTTCATTTACCACATGTAATAGCTTGTATAATGAGTCATCAACAGCTGTAGCAGTGAAACAATCCATGCAGCTCTCAATTGGGATCAATTGGTTTTGTTGTTGAGCAGTTTATGAGTCCTGGTTGCATTACATATCCATTCAGGAGAAAGATATATTTTTGTCTCAGACGGCCGAGTGATTAGACCTTGGTTACATATGGTTTACAACCCTATCGATCATCGTCTTACTTCTTGAAGAAGACAGTTTAGTTGGCTCAATTAATGGCCATCTGTCCCGGTACCGTGTGTGTTTATAGCTGTGGGCAGCAGCAGGCAGTGTTCTCCCTCTGTGACAGGCCTGGATGAGGTAGATGAGGTTGCATCCTTCCTCAGCCTCAGTATTCAACATTTAGCTGTGAAATACTCTGTGTTTGCATCCATAATTCATCTAGGAGCATCAGACAGCCAGCGAGGAGATGACAGATCACTCATTGTGTCGCTCTCACAGCGACGCAATGAGGCTGACAGAGTTACCGGCGACAGGAGGGAGGGAGAGCGGTGGAAGGAAGAGAGAGAGAGAGAGACGGGGGAGAGAGATACAGATGTAGGGGAAGGGGAAAAAAGAAAGAAAGAAAGAAAGAGATCAACAGAGTCAAGGAGGACAAAGACAAAGAGAGAGAGATCGTTGGTGGTGTACAGAGGGAGAAAGGCATGGAGGGCTTGAAAGAAAAAGAGTGAGAGAAAGAGGTAGGGATGGAGAAGAGAGTGAAAGAGGGTACCGAGACAGTGAGAGAGAAAATAAAGCTGCACAGGACAGAAACAGGTAAGGAAGTGCAGATTTAGAGCTTGTTCTAATAAAGAAGTGTAGGAAGGGGGGGGGGGGGGGGGGGGGGGGTCTGAGAGGAGAGGGAATGGGGTGTCAGCGGGAGACGTGATCAGCAGATACTCACCATTGGTGGGGCACTGCTAAAAGTAGGACGCAACCTCCCCCCTTTCTACCTCCGCCCCGTCTGTGCTACCAGGAGAGGAGCAGACCCTTTCCCCCTTAGACTGCGGCACAAGCAGCCATGCTATGGAAGTATGTGTGCATTACATAATTGGGCCGTCTCCATACCGTAGCATATCAACCCTCTGAAAATAATTATCTTGGCAGATTTATTAGCATTAGCATTGCTTTGTATGGAAGAAAACGACTTTCCAAATCAGTCAGCGAACCAGGTTCTTAATGAAGCTTTGCGGTGGTCTCTGGTGGTCTTTTATCATCTCATTTTGAACAAGACATATGTGTAAGACACTGTCAAATACTGGTAGTTGTGTGGGCTGGGGCGATATAGCGGTTATTGCCATTGCCTTCTGATCATACAGATATCCCAGTTCTGGAGTGGGTTTGGATCTGGCCCATACTATTCTAGCACACCTTCTTACCCTCCTTACTTTCTTGTGTCTCTTCACTGTCTAAAAGGAACTGGTAGGTGCAGCCACCTAGCCAGATGTGATATTCATATCTACAGACTTGTACCCCCCTGGGTCAGGTAAGACATATGGAAACTTTACAGGTATTCTTAGCTCAGGTGAGAGTTTTATGAGGTTGGTGCACTGATTCCTGTGTCCTGTCTCTTCCAGATTTGCACATCACCCATGCTCGTCCTCTGAGGTGGAGGGATGGAGAATGGAAAGGTGAGTTTGGGGACAGAGAGCTAGCTATACATTTGAATGCTATATTAAAGTTCTACATAGAGATGGGGAAAGTATGACGTTACGCAAGTCTGCTTCAAAGGGCGATTGAGAAGGGAATAAGGGACAAGTAGACCACAAATAGTATATTTTCACTGAACTTTCCTGAAATGTCACGTTTTTACCAACATTCTGATGAATGTAATTGTCCTTCTATTGCATTAGATGTTCTAGTAGACAGCAGGTTGTGTCACTACTTAATGATATTTATTATAATTCTCTCCTCCAGGTGAAGTCCCCCTGGTTCAAGGAAGTTGGAAAAACACAAAATAATAAATATGAAGCCAAGAACAGCATTGGGAGCAGAGATGGGGTGGATGCCATGGAATCGCTGTGCTCTGTCACTTATGCAATTCTATCCGGAACTGGGATGTAATCCAGCCCTGTGGAGTGGAGGGAAATGTTTTCCAAAACCTGGGGCTTCTTTTACTGCGTGAGGAATGAATTGACCTTAGCCCAGACGCCTAACATTCCTTTCGGGAATACTTTTTGGGATTCCCATTGAAATTGCCTACTACAGAGGAACACCCTTGGATGGTTTTGATGATGTATTGTGGGTTTCGTAGTAAAGCTCCACTCTCCCTTAACGATCGGTCATTTGCCAAAGGAATACAATAAGAGGAAAAGGCAATACAGTGTTTTGTTCTCCTCCCCGAGGGCCTTGGAAGCGTTAGCACACAGCGATGTCGCGTCGATGCACCGATATCAAACGGTTGTTCTTTGATCTCTTAGGGCACTTTATAATCTTTAGAATCCTATCTTGCTCTCTTTCTCTCTTTCTCTACACCCCCCCCCCCCATCTCTCTCTCTCTCTGTCTATATGGACAATTGAATAGTATATTCATCAATTAAGAGATCAGATACATCCATTTTGGATGATGGTGAAAACAAATCATATTATTTGGCCATGGATATCCCAACTTGGAATAAAAACATGGGCTCTCAAGATGAGGTCAAAATAAGAACCTGGATCTGGTTTGGTTTGATTACATGCACTTACAGCACAAGTATTGCGTTTTGGTTTGATGGTGAAATGGTGAGTTAAGTTTCATTCTGACAAAAGAAACCGACCCTATTGTATAACACTTTCGATATGGAAAAGATGGACACAATGATCAGATACAATTTTACCCTTACTGTTGACTGTGTATGTATTTGTATGTGAGATATACCTTCAATTTTCTCTGATTTGATACCCATATTTCCTTTGAATTATGAAACAACAATAAGAAAAAAATACGTGAGATGGAATTGTATGCTTTCATAGGTCAAATATGTGGATTTATAAAGAAATAAAATTATTTTTCTTGAAGCTGTGCAGCAACATTATTCACACAATTTCTGAAGCTAATCATATTCCTAGATTAATAATTGCATTGTTAAGTGTCCAACTTATTTTACATGAAGAAAATGCGTTAGAAGCAGTGAATTCATCAGCTTTGTTGGTCAGTTTTGAACCAAACTGACCTCATGACAATGTAATGACAGTTACAGAAGTATGGTTTTGCCACTAAGGGTCGCCAGAGGCTTTTTTTAGTGACGTTAACCAGTCCCCCTCAGCTCAGTTCAACTCAGACATAGATTAGTCTGGAAAAGACATCTGAGAAGCAGGCGTCTCTATCTTGGTTGAGTTCATTGTTGCCTGTACAGCGGTATTTCTCAGCAGTTTAGGCAAGATATATACAGGAATACTACTTGAACCCTGTGCCATGAAGTTGTCCTTACTTACACTGTCACAGTTTTGTCTAAAACATGGGACGTGACATGTTAACAACAGAGTAAGTAACAGGGATATAGATGTTAGTGGTTATATCATAGCCAGACACCCCTAATCTCTGAGACCCTTGTACTTTCCACAGACTCTGTTGACATGATTAACTGTAGGTGTTCTTCTGCTTTCCAGCCTGTGGTCAGACAGTCCATCTATGCCATTGTTTAAATATGCTGTGTCATTGTGCTAGGCAAATGTCCATGGGCAAACCATATATATATATATGCAGTATGTATTTTAGTAAAGCAAAAAGCATCAGCAGGATTGACAACATTCATTGAGATTCATGTGCAATTGCTTATTAGCATGTTTTACAGAAGGGAGCCCAAAAGTTGCTTTGCAAGGTAACCAGTGAAGTGTTTCCACTCTCACATATTGTTGTCAGCTTTGCCTGCATTATGGTAAATCTTTACTATTATTGATATGTCATTTATCAATTTGGATGCTTTTACAGCAGATTCCTATTCATGCGAGTGCTGAATTACGCAAAGAATATCTGCTTGTCTAAGAGAATGTCTGAATGGATTTAGAGCTTTGCAAAAAAGGCTGAGATTGCCCCTCACTACAAAACACTGCACATCACCTCCTTGTGATTAGATTCAGGAGAAAGTTCTGGATCCCTTTTCTAACTTTCCTCTTCACTTTCCATTAAATGCATGACTACCTTTAACTCTACTACTAGGCCTACCTTTTCGACGTTGACATTTTGAAGAGTCCCTGTTGAAGTGAAATCACACGAGTACTCCCGGTGCGTTTCTAATTAAACTACTTTTGCAAGATGTGGTGCTCATCAATATTCACCAAAGCAAATAAAACATTCATCACGAGCCCGTTTACACCTGGAGCTAACATATGCCTGATGTCCTGATCTTGCCCACATTCTGATTGTGTCAACAGGTGTAGACAATTAAAAGACGCATTCTGATCTGATTGGTATCAGGACGAAGGACGCATGTGAGCAGCAGGTATAGACGGGGCTTAAGATCCAAAAGAAAAAAAAACATAGAACATGAGGTAAGAACATTAGCCTACATCTGGATTCCTCTACTTTAATCATGGTATGTTTGTGAGTCTTGTAAAATGGAGGAGCAATGATTCAGCATTTTTGCTGGATGGAATTAAATCTAACATCATTCGTTCAGGCTCCAAGCAGGTGGTGTAGAATACTAAACACCCCGGGCAGACAGATCTCTTGGGCCTCTGCTAGTCCCACAGATAACATCAAAATTCCCACAATTGCTCAGGCAGACAGCTTACATTCTCGCGAATAGTAATGCATTTGAAATGCAATTCTGCCTGAACCTGTGACTGTTGTGAGATTGAATAACCCCCTATGGGGTTTTTAGGACAAGTCTGTCCTTTTTAAGTGCGTGAATACAAACCTCATGTTGTATTAACTGTCCCCCAAAACTGACTGATATTATGAACTTTCAGTGTACAGAAATGCACAGGAATTTTTCTGGTGATTTGAGCCATGTGACTAAATGTTCAAACAAAATCTTGAGAGAGATGTACATGATGTGTTTCTTTGGGGGTATGAGTAAAAGCTAATTTGGACTGCAAGAGATATTCCCTGCGTCTGTGAGTGTCACTTGTCCTCCATGAGCAGTTGAAAGTGATGGCGAATACCCAACATGCTCACTTCTCATCCCCCAAAAAACAAAAGCCACAGAGAAAGAGATTTGTTTAATGACAAAGCTCTTATTCGCTTTTTTTTGTAGTACTTTAATTAGTAAGCTGTAATAACAAAAATCTTTCTGACCACAGAAATCCCAGTGAGTTCATCACTACTCGAGGAGAGTAAACAATGAAGTGTAACATCCAGGAAACAGTCGTAAAAAAACACTTCCTGTTCCTAGTGGATGAAAGCGGGTGGTGATGTTGCTGAGGTGACATTCTGGGAGGACTAGCAGGGACATCTCCTATGGATGAAAGGCCCACACTGTCAGACAGGGAGACGCAACCGCTGCACTGGAATATCAGAGAATAAAGCTACAAGTTCGGCACTTGGCACGTCCACCGATTCCACTTCCTTTACATTTGGCCTAAATGCATGTTCATCCAGGAAATAAAAGCTGAGCAGTCGGTGTCTAACAGATATCTGAGGAAGGACCATTATGCTGCCACATTCTGCTCCTGTCATGTTGTCAGACAAGGTTGCCTGAGTATTTTTGGCAGGTTACCTTCTCTGCTTGCTATTTTAATTGTCACCAGGCATCGCAAGCAGCACTCTGTTGCATAACCTGGATTTGTCAAACTCAACGAAGATTCAGACAATTACTACCTGTGTCCTTGATTCTCCGTTCTGCCCTGTAAATCTGGGAAAAGGGACAGAAGTGGAGCTGTCGCTCAACACTGCTGGGTGCCAAATTAGTTTCCTCTGTCTGCATATTTTATCTGTCTCCTCACCTAGATCCATTGGTGAATTCTTCCGTTATTACACAGAAAAATATTACATAAGACAGACCCATTTTGTATTGGTTTGGGTAACTAGCATGTGTGCACGTGCCTGTGTGCATGTGAGTCTGTCAATTTGTGTGTAATCATGTTTGCATTTGTGTACACATTTGCCCTTGTGTGCACGTTAGTGAATGTGTGGGTATGTGGACAATGGAAATGCAATCCATGTATGAATACATGCGTGCACTCATTTGTCTACATGCTGAGCGTGAAGATTTGTCAGAATATATGTGTATGTAGAGGTAATCAAGTAGGCCTCTCTTTGATCCCGTCGCCTCCAAATCCCGGCGGCTAGTTTATGAGCTCAAGGGTCCTTTCACACCAGCCAACATCTGTTGGCTTCTCCACAGACCCAGGAAGGACGTAAGGGGAAATAATGGCACGGGCTGGGGCTGTATGGGACAGGGTGAGAGGTGGTGGTGGTGGTGGAGGGGGTTGTGAGGGGAGGCTGGTGGGTGTCCCATCACACTTCATTATGCCCACCCTGCTTCACTCCACTTCAAGGGGAACTTCATCCCCAAAGCGAGACCCCTACCTGGCCCGGGACAAAAGAGAGATTAGGGCTTCCTCCCTCTATGAGCAGCACAGGCCCCTGCACAGCATTTGTTTTGCCTAGCTCTTTCACAGTTCATTGAAGGTTGAAGTTTTCCCAATTCTGAAATAGGCTGGAATTTTTCTGTTTTTGTCTTCTGTCGGTGACCCATTTTCACCGACATATCTACCCATAGAAATAGAATGAATCTCCATTCGAGTCAATGATGGCATAATGGGTGGACTGGCGGCCATTTGAGTGTTCCCATAGGTTGAAGATGACAAAGGTTAAGACAACGGGATTCTAATATCCCATAACTCTTTGTAACAATGGCTATGCTAGTTAGCAACGGCACTGGTAGTTAGCAACGGCGCTGGTCCCAGATTTGTGAAGACGTTGCCTTAACCTGTATATTTTTGATCTCGACCCGTGGCAGGAAGTAAACGCAGGAAGTGTACCCTTAAATCTGCAATTTGTTGAGCCAACTCAACTGACATTACAACAAATACCTTCCACTGGATGAGCCACATAAGTTAGCATCATTTGAATGACAATTCCACATTATCATGGCGACATTTTATATAACATTCCAAATTACCATGGAAATGATTGCATCGCAATACAGCCATTGGGAGTGTACCCATGATTTCACCAGTCAAATTACCAGCATTAGAGGCGTCAGGTAGCCGTGTGGTTAGAGCGTTGGGCCATTAACCAAAAGGCTGCTAGATCGAATCATTGTGCCGGCAAGGTAAAAATCTGTCATTCTGCCCCTGAACAAGGCAGTTAATTAAAACACTGTTCCTAGGCTGTCATTGCAAATAAAAATTTGTTCTTAACTGACTTGCCTTGTTAAATAAAGGTCAAATAGAGCTCCCAAGCCTGTTCTTTTCATTCTACTTCTATGCATCTACAATCCTATTATAACTTCCTCGGCTTTGTGGAACGTAGGAATTGAAGTTGCGAAAGCTAAAATCAAGACATAGTTCTGTCTGGGTTGTAGACCTACTAATGTTTGCTTGATAATACTTACATTCCTGTACAAACAAAGTGTATTTTACATCATTTATTTAATGAGATGATGAAATAATGAAATGAAACAATAATCAACCATTGGAAATATATCAAAAGAAAAGCAATGGAGGAGTATAAGAATCGACTTGACACTCAAACCAATTGGAAAACAACGCGAGAGGCATTATTCTGCCTGCCTTGGAGATCCAAGACACATTATACATGAAAGCAGCTACAAATGCTCCGAAAAAAATTCCACATTTTTGGATACCACAGGAGAAGGGCACACAAACACTACGGCCATTGTTACATTCCTATTATGCCACAAGCAGACTGAGGCACAATTAAGAGTGACTTGTGTAAGCTAATTGGTCATTAATTTCAGTGTGTTTTGGAAACAGGACACAAGTGTGCATGTTTTGCTATTATGACGTTCCATATGCCCAGCGGGCATGACAGACAGCTGAACTAACATCCACATCTTTAGGGGTACGGGCATTGTCTCTGAGGAGATCTATCCATAGACTGAATCCCCGAGCTGACAAGGTAAAAATCTGTTGCTCTGCCCCTGACCAGGGCAGTTAACCCACTGTTCCTAGGCCGTCATTGTAAATAAGACATGCCTAGTTAAATAAGGGTTCAATAAAAAAAGAAAGTGTTTAACTTCTGTCACTTTATCACGAAGAGGAAATACGCTGGCAATTCCATACCTCCAAATCTTTCAATTTTCAACATGTTTCTCAATTGTTGTAGAAACGAGTTAATAACAGCACATTGTTGAAACATGTTAGTTGACAGAATGAAACAGTATGAAACAAAGAACATTCTAAAAAAAGAGAGAATTAAAGATGTGGCCAATAAAACAGCCCAAAACAACAACAAAGTAGAAAGAATTAACAACTGAATCATCATTAGTAATCAAGGAAATTAGACAGAAGTTGCTCTCTGTCTGTGAGCACAAGACAAAAGAAGTGGGACATAGACTGGCCCAGTGTGCCCAGCATTGTCGCTAGGCTCCTCAGTATAATTGGTGTTGTCGACGGAGCCGACCTCAAACACCAGTGGGATGATGGATGCTCTGGCCCCGGGGCCCGGGAGGCTGACCCCTCTGTTAGAATGGGCCGTATGGGGGCCAACCGCCATCTGAAGAACACAAAGAATGGGACTACAGCCTACAGCCCCTTCAGTAGACTCACACTCCTTTTAGTGATTCACACACGGAGGAACGCACTGTACATTACAATCTACACTGCAATCACACAGATGGTTTGTTGAGCACATGGAGAGCCTTTGAGAGGTGTGAGGACATGAGCTCATTCTGTGTGTGTGTGTGTGTGTGTGTGTGTGTGTGTGTGTGTGTGTGTGTGTGTGTGTGTGTGTGTGTGTGTGTGTGTGTGTGTGTGTGTGTGTGTGTGTGTGTGTGTGTGTGTGTGTGTGTGTGTGTGTGTGTGTGTGTGTGTGTACATGCATGCATGCATGCTTTCGTGCGTGTGGGTGTGGAGCTACATTGACTCACACGCTCAGATAAACATAGCCTCACAAACGCCCCATTACCCTGAGGCACGCTGTGACATACAAGGGAGACACATGTTAATATGTTCTTATCTATCATACTACACACAGAAATGACACAATGATCTCAAAGTATCCTGGGGGTTTGAGAGAGAGGGAGAAGGACAGAGAAAGAGAGACGGACAGAGGGAGAGAATTAAAGAGAACATGGCTGTTCTCAGGTAGACATATGTGCCTATTTAAATGGCTTGGCCAGAGGGTCCATCTTTCCCACTGAATGAGACAGGGAATCTCTGTGAAATAGACTATAAGTTGTCCCACCAAACAGCTAGCTCGAAATGACCATTTAAAACCTATATTCTGGGAACCTATAAAAGACCAATGTATTGACCAAAGGGTGATTTAAGAGATGGGAAATATAATGCATGACCAAAAGTATGTGGATACCTGCTTTTTTTTTTTTTTTTTTTTTTTTTTTTTACCTTTATTTAACCAGGCAAGTCAGTTAAGAACACATTCTTATTTTCAATGACGGCCTGGGAACAGTGGGTTAACTGCCTGTTCAGGGGCAGAACGACAGATTTGTACCTTGTCAGCTCGGGGGTTTGAACTCACAACCTTCCGGTTACTAGTTTAACGCTCTAACCACTAGGCTACCCTGCCGCCCCTGCCGCTACCCTGCCGTGGATACCTGCTCATCGAACATCCATTCCAAAATCATGGGCATTAATATGGAGTTGGTCCCCCTTTGTTGCAATAACCTCCACTCCTCTGGGAAGGCTTGCCACAAGATGTTGGAATATTGCTGCATGGACTTGCTTCCATTCAGCCACAAGAGCATTAGTGAGGTTGGGCACTGATGTTGGGCGATTAGGCCTGGCTCGCAGTCAGTGTTCCAATTCATCCCAAAGGAGTTTGATGGGTTTGAGGTAAGGGCTCTGTGCAGGCCAGTCAAGTTCTTCAACACCGATCTCGACAAACCATTTCTGTATGGATCTTGCTTTGTGCATGGGGGCATTGTTATGCTGAAACAGGAAAGGGCCCCCAAACCGTTGCCACAAAGCTGGAAACACAGAATTGTCTATAGTGTCATTGTACGCTGGAGCGTTAAGCTTCCCTTCACTGGACTTAGGGGCCTAGCCCGAACCATGAAAACAGCCCAAGCCCATTATTCCTCCTCCACCAAACTTTACAGTTGGCACTATGCATTGGGGCAGGTAGCATTCTCCTGGCATCTGCCAAACCTAGATTCAATCAGTCGGACTGCCAGATGGTAAAGAGCGATTCCTCACTCCAGAGAACGCGTTTCCACTGCTCCAGAGTCCAACGGAGGCGAACTTTACACCACTCAGGTCGACACTTGGCATTGCGCATGGTGATCTTATGCTTGTGTGTGGCTGCTTGGCCATGGAAATCCATTTCATAAAGCCTCCAACAAACAGTTATTTTGCTGACGTTGCTTCCAGAGGCAGTTTGGAACTCAGTAGTGACTGTTGCAACCAAGGACAAACTATTTTTATGCGCTATGCGCTTCAGCACTCGGTGGTCCCGTTCTGTGAGCTTGTGTGGCCTACTACTTCGCGGCTGAGCCTTTGTTGCTCCTCGACGTTCCCACTTCACAATATCAGCACTTACAGTTGACCGGGGCAGCTCTTGCAGGGCAGAAATTTGACGAACTGACGTGTTTGAAAGGTGGCCTCCTATGACGGTGCCATGTTGAAACTCACTGAGCTCATCAGCGAGACAATTCTAATGCCAATGTTTATCTGTGAATATAGAGAAAGGCTGTGTGCTCAATTTTTACACCTATCAGCAACGGGTGTGGCTGAAATACCCGAAACCACTAACTTGAAGGGGTGTCCACATGCTTTGTGGATGCACAGCTGCTCCCGAGTGGCGCAGCGGTCTAAGGCAGCGCATCTCAGCGTTAGATGTATCACTAACGACCCTGGTTCACTTCCAGGTTTGACAACTGGCCGTGATAGGGACTCACACATGGGGGCGCCCAGTGTTGTCCGGGTTATGGTTTGGCCGAGGTAGGCTGTCATTGTAAATACACATTTGTTCTTAACTGACTTGCCTAGTTAAATAAAAGGTCAAATAAATAAATGTCTTGGTGTCAACCTGCATGGTTTGTCAGCACCGGCAGCAGCACAGTGACATGAAGGAGAGAAGCTGGAAGAGTTATGCCATACGAACCTCTGACGTATGATTATCTACATTTGCATTGCCGAGTCAGAAAAGCAAGGCCTTCATGGGTCATTGTCCAGTCATACAGAAAAAAAGTTACCCCCCTCCGGGCCCCCCACCTAGTGGATAGACTCAGCGGCCTCCATTTTAAGAGCATTCATCTGCAAGGCTGGCATTGACAGCCACTCCTCTGTAATTATCATTAGCGGCTTGAAGAGAGGATGCCTGGACCTCAGGCTAATGGTAGCTAACGAGGAGAAACCCTGAAGGGCTCAAGCCAATCATAGATGGATAGGTAGCCAGGTAGCCACAAATGAAACTCTAGATTGGCCCAATTTGGGTGGGGTGGGGTGGGGTGGGGGGTGGGTTGTATGGAGCGCATGAAGGCAATGCATAGCATCTGTTTTCATAAATCTGTCATCTTGACATCAAGTTTGTGTGTATGTGCATGCGTGCGTGGAGGCGTAATCTTGACATAAGATTATGCGTAATCGTAGTATCAAAAGGATCTACTTTTTCAATTAGTGTGTAAACCAGATAAATTAGCAAGGGCTCTATTCAATCCATATTGAGGAAGTTTGGTGTTACATCGTGTCTGAAATGTAAAAACAATGTCTCCGCATTATCAGCAACTGCAGACAGCAGCATATGTCGTCTCAATCTGAAATGACCACATTTAAATCGCTCAACCTATAACGCTTCAGCGATACAGATTAAATAGAGCAATAAATGGAGATAATAATACCATGGTAACGGTCACACCTACTGGTAAAATTCTATAATTGATGAGTTTCGTTCCAAAACGCTAA
The DNA here is from genome assembly GCF_057628025.1 of Oncorhynchus mykiss. Lineage (NCBI taxonomy): Eukaryota > Metazoa > Chordata > Actinopteri > Salmoniformes > Salmonidae > Oncorhynchus > Oncorhynchus mykiss. The sequence continues at coordinate 6,886,081 of NC_143045.1, forward strand.
ATCCACCAATTTTTCCTTTAAACAATATAAACTAATTTACCAACATTTCTGAAAATGGATATAAAAAGTTTTAGAATTCAACTCTTCAATTAAAGACTGCTTTGTTAAAGTGTAAAAGAAAAAAAAGAAAATTAATTTCACTTTGAATGGAGTAATTATTTTGTTTTATTTTACTAGTCAAGTCATTTAAGAACAAATTCTTATTTCACAATGACGGCTACCCTCCCCTAACAACACTGGGCCAATTGTGCGCCACCCTATGGGACTCCAGATCACGACCGGTTGTGATACAGCCCAGGATCTAACCAGGGTCTGCAGTGACATCTCTAGCACTGAGATGCAGTGCCTTAGACCGCTGCGCCACTCAGTCCCAGACAAACCTCATAATACAGACTGCTAATGAAACAATGAGTCGCCTCTTTGTGGCTTTCGAGTTCTTCTTCAGCAAAGTGAAAGGGAACCACTTTTGACTCACAGCCATCCTGTATGCGTGTGAAATAAGTTTTTAATGAATTGTATTACCATCCAGCAGCGTGCCGATCCCCTCTCTTTGCATTTAGCCCACAGCCAGAGATAGAGAGCAGAGAGAGAAAAAGCCTGCTTTAAAGTCAAATGAGGTGGGAAGCCTTGCCAGCCCTGGCCCTGGCCCAAGTCCTTCCTGTTGTGTCTTTGGCAGGTACCAGGCACGTCAACACATTGAGACACAAGGGGATTTAACTCTCAGCAGATGCACTAAGAAGACAATGGTGTATGTGCAAGAGAGAGAGACTACAGGGGAGAAAAGAGAGAGAACGTGGTTGAGAGTGGGTGACAGGGAGACAGTGAGAAGGAGAGAGAGGACGAGATATGGACTGGAGCAGAGAGAGGGGAGAGGGAGAGAGAGCGAAAGAGAGGTGGGTGGGTGAAAGGGAAATAGTTTGATTCAGGGAGAGGACTAAGACAGAGTAGAAGTAATAATTATTCCCTCTCTATATATATACAGTGGAGAGAACAAGTATTTGATAACCTGCAAAACCGGCAGTGTGTCCTACTTACAAAGCATGTAGAGGTCTGTAATTTTTATCATAGGTACACTTCAACTGTGAGAGACGGAATCTAAAAATCCAGAAAATCACATTCTATGATTTTTAAGTAATTAATTTGCATTTTATTGCATGACATAAGTATTTGATACATCAGAAAAGCAGAACTTAATATTTGGTACAGAAACCTTTGTTTGCAATTACAGAGATCATACGTTTCCTGTAGTTCTTGACCAGGTTTGCACACACTGCAGCAGGGATTTTGGCCCACTCCTCCATACAGACCTTCTCCACATCCTTCAGGTTTCAGGGTTGTCGCTGGGCAATACGGATTTTCAGCTCCCTCCAAAGATTTTCTATTGGGTTCAGGTCTGGAGACTGGCTAGGCCACTCCAGGACCTTGAGATGCTTCTTACGGAGCCACTCCTTAGTTGCCCTGGCTGTGTTTTTCGGGTCGTTGTCATGCTGGAAGACCCAGCCACAACCCATCTTCAATGCTCTTACTGAGGGAAGGAGGTTGTTGGCCAAGATCTCACGATACATGGCCCCATCCATCCTCCCCTCAATACGGTGCAGTCGTCCTGTCCCCTTTGCAGAAAAGCATCCCCAATGAATGATGTTTCTACCTCCATGCTTCACGGTTGGGATGGTGTTCTTGGGGTTGTACTCATCCTCCTTCTTCCTCCAAACACAGCGAGTGGAGTTTAGACCAAAAAGCTCTATTTTTGTCTCATCAGACCACATGACCTTCTCCCATTCCTCCTCTGGATCATCCAGATGGTCATTGGCAAACTTCAGACGGGCCTGGACATGCGCTGGCTTGAGCAGGGGGACCTTGTGTGCGCTGCAGGATTTTAATCCATGACGGCGTAGTGTGTTACTAATGGTTTTCTTTGAGACTGTGGTCCCAGCTCTCTTCAGGTCATTGACCAGGTCCTGCCGTGTAGTTCTGGGCTGATCCCTCACCTTCCTCATGATCATTGATGCCCCACGAGTTGAGATCTTGCATGGAGCCCCAGGCCGAGGGTGATTGACCGTCATCTTGAACTTCTTCCATTTTCTAATAATTGCGCCAAATGTTGTTGCCTTCTCACCAAGCTGCTTGCCTATTGTCCTGTAGCCCATCACAGCCTTGTGCAGGTCTACAATTTCAAATCAAATGTATTTATATAGCCCTTCGTACATCAGCTGATATCTCAGAGTGCTGTACAGAAACCCAGCCTAAAACCCTAAACAGCAAGCAATGCAGGTGTAGAAGCACGGTGGCTAGGAAAAACTCCCTAGAAAGGCCAAAACCTAGGAATACACCTAGAGAGGAACCAGGCTATGTGGGGTGGCCAATCCTCTTCTGGCTGTGCCGGGTGGAGATTATAACAGAACATGGCCAAGATGTTCAAATGTTCATAAATGACCAGCATGGTCCAATAATAATAAGGCAGAACAGTTGAAACTGGAGCAGCAGCACGGCCAGGTGGACTGGGGACAGCAAGGAGTCATCATGTCAGGTAGTCCTGAGGCATGGTCCTAGTGCTCAGGTCCTCCGAGAGAGAGAAAGAAAGAGAGAAAGAGAGAATTAGAGAGAGCACACTTAAATTCACACAGGACACCGAATAGGACAGGAGAAGTACTCCAGATATAACAAACTGACCCTAGCCCCCCGACACATAAACTACTGCAGCATAAATACTGGAGGCTGAGACAGGAGGGGTCAGGAGACACTATGGCCCCATCCGAGGACACCCCCGGACAGGGCCAAACAGGAAGGATTTAACGCCACACACTTTGCCAAAGCACAGCCCCCACACCACTAGAGGGATATATTCAACCACCAACTTACCATCCTGAGACAAGGCTGAGTATAGCCCACAAAGATCTCCGCCACGGCACAACCCAAGAGGGGGGCGCCAACCCAGACAGGATGATCAAATCAGTGACTCAACCCACTCAGGTGACGCACCCCTCCCAGGGACGGTATGAGAGAGCCCCAGTAAGCCAGTGACTCAGCCCCTGTAATAGGGTTAGAGGCAGAGAATCCCAATCCCAATTTAACCCTGATGTCCTTACACAGCTCTCTGGTTTTGGCCATTGTGGAGAGGTTGGAGTCTGTTTGATTGAGTGTGTGGACAGGTGTCTTTTATACAGGTAACGAGTTCAAACAGGTGCAGTTAATACAGGCAATGAGTGGAGAACAGGAGGGCTTCTTAAAGAAAAACTAACAGGTCTGTGAGAGTCGGAATTCTTACTGGTTGGTAGGTGATCAAATACTTATGTCATGCAATAAAATGCAAATTAATTACTTAAAAATCATACAATGTGATTTTCTGGATTTTTGTTTTAGATTCCGTCTCTCACAGTTGAAGTGTACCTATGATTAAAAAAAATGACAGACCTCTACATGCTTGTAAGTAGGAAAACCTGTAAAATCGGCAGTGTATCAAATACTTGTTCTCCCCTCTGTATATACAGTGGGGCAAAAAATGATTTAGTCAGCCACCAGTTGTGCAAGTTCTCCCACTTAAAAAGATGAGAGAGGCCTGTAATTTTCATCATAGGTACACTTCAACTATGACATACAAAATTAGAAAAAAATTCCAGAAAATCACATTGTAGGATTTTTAATGAATTTATTTGCAAATTATGGTGGAAAATAAGTATTTGGTCACCTACAAAAAAGCAAGATATCTGGCTCTCACAGACCGGTAACTTCTTCTTTAAGAGGCTCCTCTGTCTTCCACTCGTTACCTGTCCACAACCTCAAACAGTCACAATCCAAACTCCACTATGGCCAGGACCAAAGAGCTGTCAAAGGACACAAGAAACAAAATTGTAGACCTGCACCAGGCTGGGAAGACTGAACCTGCAATAGGTAAGCAGCTTGGTTTGAAGAAATCAACTGCGGGAGCAATTATTAGGAAATGGAAAACATACAAGACCACTGATAATCTCCCTCGATCTGGGGCTCCACGCAAGATCTCACCCCGTGGGGTCAAAATGATCACAAGAACGATGAGCAAAACTCCCAGAACCACACGGGGGGACCTAGGGAATGACCTACAGAGAGCTGGGACCAAAGTAACAAAGCCTACCATCAGTAACACACTACACCGCCAGGGACTCAAATCCCGCAGTGCCAGACGTCTCCCCCTGCTTAAGCCAGTACATGTCCAGGCCCGTCTGAAGTTTGCTAGAGAGCATTTGGATGATCCAGAAGAAGATTGGGAGAATGTCATATGGTCAGATGAAACAAAAATATAACTTTTTGGTAAAAACTCAACTCGTCGTGTTTGGAGGACAAAGAATGCTGAGTTGTATCCAAAGAACACCATACCTACTGTGAAGCATGGGGGTGGAAACATCATGCTTTGGGGCTGTTTTTCTGCAAAGGGACCAGGACGACCGATCCGTGTAAAGGAAAGAATGAATGGGGCCATGTATCGTTAGATTTTGAGTGAAAACCTCCTTCCATCAGCAAGGGCATTGAAGATGAAACGTGGCTGGGTCTTTCAGCATGACAATGATCCCAAACACACCGCCCGGGCAACGAAGGAGTGGCTTCGTAAGAAGCATTTCAAGGTCCTGGAGTGGCCTAGCCAGTCTCCAGATCTCAAGCCAGTCTCTCAGATCTTTTCTGGATATTTTTTTCTCATTTTGTCTGTCATAGTTGAAGTGTACCTATGATGAAAATTACAGGCCTCTCTCATCTTTTTAAGTGGGAGAACTTGCACAATTGGTGGCTGACTAAATACTTTTTTGCCCCACTGTGTATATATATATATATATATATATATATATATATATATATATATATATATATATATATATATATATATATATATATATATATATATTGAAAAGAACAGGGATAGTGGGATGAAGAGAGAACATTTAGCTGTTAGACACATTCGAAGTAGAGCGTTGGATGTGAAACAGAAGGGTGAGAAGCTGGGCAATGAGATGAAGCAGAGCGACGAGCGGTTGGCAGGGGCTGGGGGGTTGAAACGGTGGTCAGGGGATTATTCTATTGATTGATGACCCTTTCTAATCCCTGGTGTTGAGGCCATGGCATAAGAATGTGGTGCTCCAGGATGACTAAATACATCTGTTTCTCTAACTGACTGTAACCCATTGGGCCCACTGCTGCCCGTGGTGGGCTGCGTGTATATGGGTAGGAGGGGTCTGGTTGAAGGAAAATAAATGATGGATGAGGAACCCACATGAAATAATAATACAGTTTACTATAGAATTTTGTTGTGTACTGTAGAATGCTATACTGTACACTGTACTATCCCTTGACCATGTGTAGTGCTTACTGTAGCATTTTGTATTATAGTAGAGAATACTATACTAGACTAGGGTTGGGAAATTTATTGAATACATTTGATTAATTCAAATAATATCAAAGTTTATTTGTCACGTGCGCTGAATACAACAGGTTACAGTGAAATGCTTACGTACAGGCTCTAACCAATATTCTTAGAAAGGTATTTGGTGAACAATAGGTAGGTAAAGAAATAAAACAACAATAAAAAGACAGGCTATATACAGTAGTGAGGCTATAGAAGTAGCGAGGCTACATACAGACACCGGTTAGTCAGGCTTATTGAGGTAGTATGTATATGTAGATATGGTTAAAGTGACTATGTATATATGATGAACAGAGAGTAACAGTAGCGTAAAAGAGGGGTTGGCGGGTGGTGGGTGGAGGGACACAATGCAGATAGCCCGGTTGGCCACTGTGCGGGAGCACTGGTTGGTCGGCCCAATTGAGGTAGTATGTACATGAATGTATAGTTAAAGTGACTATGCATATATGATAAACAGAGAGTAGCAGTAACATAAAAAGAGGGGTTGGGGGGGCACACAATGCAAATAGTCTGGGTAGCCATTTGATGACCTGTTCAGGAGTCTTATGGCTTGGGGGTAAAAACTGTTGAGAAGCCTTTTTTATCTCGACTTGGCACTCCAGTACCGCTTGACATGCGGTAGTAGAGAGAACAGCCCCTGGGGTGGCTGGGGTCTTTGACAATTTTTAGGGCCTTCCTCTGACACCACCTGGTGTAGAATTAGAATGTATGTTTTAGTGTGCAATTCCAAATACCTGTGTCGCAAGAATTGTTTATTTTTTTTTCATGACCGTCCACTTGTTGTCATGTCGGCGTTTTGGACTCCTCTCCTTTGCTCCTTCTGTGCAGTGCACCTTCCAAGATGCCAGGGAGCATGCTTTCTGCTGTGCTCATAGGGCATTTTCGGTACTGCAATTTACCTAAAGTTGAGCCCAAAAGGCAGTGGTCATTTTAAGTACTACTTACAGTGGGGCAAAAAAGTATTTAGTCAGCCACCAATTGTGCAAATTCTCCCACTTAAAAAGATGAGAGAGGCCTGTAATTTTCATCATAGGTACACTTCAACTATGACAGACAAAATGAGAAAAAAATATCCAGAAAATCACATTGTAGGATTTTTAATGAATTTATTTGCAAATTGTGGTGGAAAATAAGTATTTGGTCACCTACACACAAGCAAGATTTCTGGCTCTCACAGACCTGTAACTTCTTCTTTAAGAGGCTCCTCTGTCCTCCACTCGTTACCTGTATTAATGGCACCTGTTTGAACTTGTTATCAGTATAAAAGACACCTGTCCACAACCTCAAACAGTCACACTCCAAACTCCACTATGGCCAAGACCAAAGAGCTGTCAAAGGACACCAGAAACAAAATTGTAGACCTGCACCAGGCTGGGAAGACCTATCTGCAATAGGTAAGCAGCTTGGTTTGAAGAAATCAACTGTGGGAGCAATTATCAGGAAATGGACCTACAAGACCACTGATAATCTCCCTCGTTCTGGGGCTCCACGCAAGATCTCACCCCGTGGGATCAAAAATGATCACAAGAGGCCTCCCAGGTGGCGCAGTGGTTAAGGGCGCTGTACTGCAGCGCCAGCTGTGCCATCCCTGGGTTCGCGACCGGGAGGTCCGTGGGGCGATGCACAATTGGCCTAGCGTCGCCCGGATTAGGGAGGGCTTGGTCGGTAGGGGTGTCCTTGTCTCATCGCCTGTCTGAAGTTTGCTAGAGAGCATTTGGATGATCCAGAAGAAGATTGGGAGAATGTCATATGGTCAGATGAAACCAAAATATAACTTTTTGGTGAAAACTCAACTCGTTGTGTTTGGAGGACAAAGAATGCTGAGTTGCATCCAAAGAACACCATACCTACTGTGAAGCATGGGGATGGAAACATCATGCTTTGGGGCTGTTTTTCTGCAAAGGGACCAGTCCGTGTAAAGGAAAGAATGAATGGGGCCATGTATCGTGAGATTTTGAGTGAAAACCTCCTTCCATCAGCAAGGGCATTGAAGATGAAACGTGGCTGGGTCTTTCAGCATGACAATGATCCCAAACACACCGCCCGGGCAACGAAGGAGTGGCTTCGTAAGAAGCATTTCAAGGTCCTGGAGTGGCCTAGCCAGTCTCCAGATCTCAACCCCATAGAAAATCTTTGGAGGGAGTTGAAAGTCCATGTTGCCCAGCAACAGCCCCAAAACATCACTGCTCTAGAGGAGATCTGCATGGAGGAATGGGCCAAAATACCAGCAACAGTGTGTGAAAACCTTGTGAAGACTTACAGAAAATGTTTGACCTCTATCATTGCCAACAAAGGGTATATAACAAAGTATTGAGAAACTTTTGTTATTGACCAAATACTTATTTTCCACCATAATTTGCATTCATTAAAAAATCCTACAATGTGATTTTCTGGATTTTTTTCTCTCATTTTGTCTGTCATGGTTGAAGTGTACCTATGATGAAAATTATACGAGGGGTTACCTAGTCATTTTTTTCTTCATCATTGCATGCTATCATCATTCTCAAAGCCGCTGTTTACTTCTAAGATCACTTTAGCACCGCCTTAAAAACCCGATTCAAATTCGACACAAACCTTCAAATATGTATGTAATGACACATTATATAAACTCTTTATAGTGTTTTATTTACATTTTAGAGGTGATAAGGTGATAAGTTGGACAGATCGAGTGAAAAAAATCAATTATCCCACACGACGTCTCTCCTTCTCATCATCACGCATTAGTTTCGCTTCCCCACCCGCCATTTTTGAAAAGATCCGATGGGCTCATTGCCTGCTTGAATTATGCAGAAATTGGCAGTGTTTAGGTCATGTAATTGATTCTGTTGGAAAGGGGAGAAATTGTGCTTTACAATGATATTGACATTACAGTTGATCTGGAAGTATTACATTTTTGGGGCGCTAAAATAAGGGCAATTGTACGGACCAAGGCAATGTACGAGTTTACGTGAGTTTACGTTACTAGTCCAACACTCTAACCACAAGGCTACCTGCTGCCACTAGGCTACCTGCTGTTCATCTATGAGTGAGTAATTAGGCACGGGCTATCAATGCTAATTGCTTACTATAAACAAACATGGCACGCTAACCTCACATAGTCAGCTATTGGAAGTAGTGGTTCACTACCATCATCTGCTGGATAATTTTGAGATTACACCATAAAATAGCACTGCGACATTGACAATGGTTCATGTTATTGGAAAGTCGATTTTGCCAGCTCCTTACCGTGCTGTCAACTACATTATGTGATTACTGATTTGTAAATACAGAGCACAACCTCGCAGAGAACCATGCCCAGAACGCAACTTTCTCCACCCGGAACTAAATTTGCTTGCTACTGTTGCATCATGTGGATCTCTCCTATAGCAAGCTCGGACTGGTTTGGTTAGCTAAACTAGCAAGTCTGTTTGTTTGGTTACCAAGGCAACTACTGTAGCTTTCTAGTAAACTTTCTAGCTACTTCAGTGGATGTTGAAGAAGTTTCAGAGGTTTTGGAACACTTGTTGAACAATGTTGCGGCAAATGTTTTCAATTATAGCCATGCTATAAAAGGCATAATCAACTTGGGGTTCTATGCGTTCTCTGGAAAATAATGCAACTCAGTGGAAGGTGAGTTCCACTCTGCTAGCACATCGTGTAATACACCTTCCATATTGTTCATTATTTTCAATAGAACGCATAGCCCATCATTGATTATCCCTTAATGTACATAATAGAGGATACTAAGCCCTTCGAACAATGCCTTTTTTATGTCTCAACTCTCCAAATGTACAGAGAGCCGGCCCTACTAAAATGGGAGTGTCAATTAACATTGTTTCTGGAAAATTAATGCTCAGTTTCTGTCGCACCCGAAATTGCGGTTTAGCCACAGAATGTTATGTGCTAGGTGTCTAGATTGTGTTTTGTAAATGTGCAATGAGCATTAAAATACTAATTTATATAAGGAATTGGCAACTTGTTCTCATTCTGAGAAATAAGCATCTTCCTATCCAGGTAGGCCACTTGATTACAAAATCTTAACCTGTTAGATCTCTAGGGGCGCTATTTCATTTTTGGATAAAAAACGTTCCCGTTTTAAGTGCGATATTTTGTCACGAAAAGATGCTCGACTATGCATATTCTTGACAGTTTTGGAAAGAAAACACTCTGAAGTTTCAGAATCTGCAAAGATTTTGTCTGTAAGTGCCCCAGAACTCATTCTACAGGCGAAACCAAGATGATGCATCAACCAGGAATTAGCAGAATTTCTGAAGCTCTGTTTTCCATTGTCTCCTTATATGGCTGTGATTGCGCAAGGAATGAGCCTACACTTTCTGTCGTTCGCCCAAGGTCTTAGAAGCATTGTGACGTATTTGTAGGCATATCATTGGAAGATTGACCATAAGAGACTACATTTTCCAAGTGTCCGCCTGGTGTCCTGCGTGGAATTCGGTGCGCAATTGCCAGCTGCTCGTACTTTTCCATTTGATATAGGGGAGAAACCATGTGTCCAAGAACGATGTATCAATGAAGAGATATGTGAAAAACACCTTGATGATTGATTCTAAACAACGTTTGCCATGTTTTCAGTCGATATTATGGAGTTAATTTGGAAAAAAGTTCGCGTTTTGAGGACTGAATTTTCGGATTTTTTTTGGTAGCCAAATGTGATGTATAAAACGGAGCTATTTCTAATACACAAAGAATCTTTTTGGAAAAACTGAGCATCTGCTATCTAACTGAGAGTATCCTCATTGAAAACATCAGAAGTTCTTCAAAGGTAAATTATTTTATTTGATAACGCTAATGCTAATGCTAAATGCTAACGCTAAATGCTAACGCTAGCTAGCTACTTTTACACAAATGATTGTTTTCCTATGGTTGAGAAGCATATTTTGAAAATCTGAGATGACAGTGTTGTTTACAAAAGGCTAAGCTTGAGAGATGGCATATTTATTTCATTTCATTTGCGATTTTCATGAATAGTTAACGTTGTGTTATGCTAATGAGCTTGCTGATAGATTTACACAATCCTGGATACAGGGGTTTTTTCATAGCTAAACGTGACGCAGAAAACGGAGCGATTTGTCCTAAACAAATAATCTTTCAGGAAAAACTGAACATTTGCTATCTGAGAGTCTCCTCATTGAAAACATCTGAAGTTCTTCAAAGGTAAATGATTTTATTTGAATGCTTTTCTGTTTTTTTGTGTAAATGTTGCCAGCTGAATGCTAATGCTAAATGCTATGTTAGCCATCAATACTGTTACACAAATGCTTGTTTTGCAATGGTTGAGAAGCATATTTTGAAAATCTGAGATGACAGTGTTGTTAACAAAAGGCTAAGCTTGAGAGCTAGCATATTTATTTCATTTCATTTGCGATTTTCATGAATAGTTAACGTTGCGTTATGGTAATGAGCTTGAGTCTGTATTCACGATCCCGGATCCGGGATGGGGAGATCAGAAAGGTTAACAAAGTGGAAAGGCTGGCATGCTGTTCAACTGTTCTACCTTGTTAGCTAGAAAATAGATTCCAAGTTGGCTAAACTTGAAATAAAAAGGATAGCTGGCTATTCACTAGCATGTGGACTTGTGCTTGAGAGATTGTTTATGAGATTCGTTCCAATGTTTCTTGTTTGACATTTTACTGCATTGTTAGTAGCTAGTAACATTTTAATGCACCTGCTATAACATCTTCTAAACTGTATACGCAACCAATACATTTTGAATCGATGAGACCTGTGTTCATTTTTGATTATTAGTGGGGAATGTGCGTTGTGCATGGATTCTGGTGGCAAAAAAATGCAGGTTAAAACTATTTTTATAAAATCATTACATTTGTTGTGGTTCTTATGGTTGTGGAAGGCTTATATTTAGCCTAGATATAATCAGCCCTAAATTAATTAGAATATTGCTGACTGTTTGAAATTCAGTGTATTGAGCTTTAATTGTGCAACAAAGCTTAGATATAACATTTTACAGAATCTATATATATACAGTACCAGACAAAAGTTTGGACACACCTATTCACTTCAGGGTTTTCCCTGTATGTTTACTATGTTCTACATTGTAGAATAATAGTAAAGACAAAAATATTAAATAAGACATATGGACTCATGTGGTAACCAGAAAACTGTTGAACAAATCAAAATACATTTTACATTTTAGTTCTTCAAAGTAGCCACCCTTTGCCTTGATGACAGCTTTGCACACTCTTGGCAATCTCTCAACCAGTTTCATGAGGTAGTCCCCTCTGGAATGCATTTCAATTGACAGGTGTGCCTTGTTAAAAGTTAATTTGTGGAATTTCTTTCCTTCTTTATGTGTTTGAGCCAATCAGTTGTTTTGTGAAAAGATAGGGGTGGTATACAGAAGATTGTCCTATTTGATGAAAGACCAAGCCCATATTGTGGCAAGAACAGCTCAAATAAGCAAAGAGAACTCACAGTCCATCATTCCTTTAGGACATGAAGGTATTAAAGTAATCAAAACTTTGAACGTTTCTTCAAGTGCAGTCGCAAAAACCATCAATGATGAAACTGTCTCCCATGAGGACCGCCACAGGAAAGGAAGACCCAGAGTTACCTCTACTGCAAAGAATAAGTTCATTAGAGTTACCAGCCTCAGAAATTGCAGCCCACATAAATGCTTCACAGAGCTCAAGTAACAGACACATCTCAACATCAGAGGAAACTTCGCTAATCAGGCCTTCGTGGTCAAATTGCTGCCAAGAAACCACTACTAAAGGACACCAATGAGAAGAAGAGACTTGCTTGGGCCAAGAATCACGAGCAATGGACATTAGACCGGTGGAAATCTGTCCTTTGGTCTGATGAGTCCAAATTATAAATGTTTCGTTCCAACAGCCGTGTCTTTGTAAAATGCAGAGTAGGTGAACGGATGATCTCTGCATGTGTGGTTCCCACCGTGAAGCATGGAGGAGGATGTGTGATGGCATGGGGGTGCTTTGCTTGTGACACTGTCTGTGACTTATTTAGAATTCAAGGCACACTTAACCAGCATGGTTACCACAGCATTCTGAAGCAATACGCCATGCCATCTGGTTTGCTCCTAGAGGGACTATAATTTGTTTTTCAAAAGGACAATGACCCAACACACCTCCAGGCTGGGTAAAGGCTACTTGACCAAGACTGAGAGTGATGGGAGTTCAGCACGAGATGGTTTGGGATGATTTGGACCGCAGAGGGAAGGGAAAGCAGCCAACAAGTGCTCAGCATATGTGGAAACTCCTTCACGACTGTTGGAAAAGCATTCCAGATGAAGCTGGTTGAGAGAATTCCAACAGTGTGCAAAGCTGTCATCAAGGCAAAAGGTGGCTACTTTGAAAAATCTAAATTCTCAAATATTTTGATTTGTTTAACACTTTTTTTAACTACATGATGTGATATGTGTTAGGTTCTGGCGCCAACAGAGATGGCCGCCTCGCTTCGCATTCCTAGGAAACTATGCAGTATTTTTTTTTACGTGTTATTTCTTACATTGGTACCCGAGGTAATCTTAGGTTTTATTACATACAGTCGGGAGGAAATATTGAATATAAGAGCAACGTCAACTCACCATTACGACCAGGAATACGACTTTCCCGAAGCGGATCCTCTGTTTTGCCCACCACCCAGGACAATGGAGTCAGTACAGCCAGCTGGTTTCTTCACGCATCGTGCCGACAGAAACAAGCATCTTTCTGGTAAGAAGAGGGGCGGGGGGGTGTGCCTTATGATTAACGAGACGTGGTGTGATCATAACAACATACAGGAACTCAAGTCCTTCTGTTCACCTTAGAATTCCTCACAATCAAATGTCGGCCACATTATCTACCAAGAGAATTCTCTTCGATTATAATCACAGCCGCATATATTCCCCCCTAAGCAGACACATCGATGGCCCTGAACGAACTTCATTTGACTCTATGTAAACTGGAAACCACATACCCTGAGGCTGTATTCTTTGTAGCTGGGGATTTTAACAAGGCTAATCTGAAAACAAGACTCCCTAAATTCTATCAGCATATCGATTGTGCTACCAGGGCTGGCAAAACCCTGGATCATTGTTAATCTAACTTCCGCAACGCACATAAGGCCCTCTCTCTGACCTCCTCCCTATAGGCTGTCTCATCTCAGTGATCAGGCCTACCGCTGTTTTGTCGTCAGCAAACTAAATGATGGTGTTGGAGTCGGATTAGTGTCCTGCTCCTTAAAAGAGGCAGCTCTAGCCTTTAGCTCAATGTGGATGTTGCCTGTAATCCATGGCTTCTGGTTGGGATATGTACGTACGGTCACTGTGGGGACAACTTCGTCGATGCACTTATTGATGAAGCCGATGACTGAGGTGGTATACTCCTCAATGCCATTGGATGAATCCAGGAACATATTCTAGTCTGTGCTAGCAAAACAGTCCTGTAGTGTAGTATCCGTGTCATCTGACCACATCCGTATTGAGTGAGTCACTGGTACTTCCTGCTTTAGTTTTTGCGTGTCAGCAAGAATCAGGAGGATAGAATTATGATCAGATTTGCCAAACGGGGGGCGTGGGAGAGCTTTGTATGCGTCTCTGTGTGTGGAGTAAAGGTGGTCTAGTGTTTTTTCCCTCTGGTTCAACATGTGACATGCTGGTAAAAAATTGGTAAAACTGATTAAAGTTTGCCTGCATTAAAGTCCTCGAGCACTAGGAATACCGCTTCTGGGTGAGAATTTTCTTGTTTGCTTATGTTCTTATAGAGTTGGTTAAGTGCAGTCTTAGTGCCAGCATCGGTCTGTGGGGGTAAATAGACGGCTACGAATAATATAGATGAGAACTCTCTTTGTAGATAGTATGGTCTACAGCTTATCATAAGGTACTCTACCTCAGACGAGCAATATCTCGAGACTTCTTTAATATTAGACATCGCACACCAGCTGTTATTGACAAAAAGACACACTCATCCACCCCTCGTCTTACCAGACGTAGCTTCTCTGTTCTGCCGGTGCATTGAAAATCCTTCCAGTTCTATATTATCCGTGTCGTTGTTCAGCCACGACTCAGTGAAACATAAGATATTACAGTTCTTAATGTCCTGTTGGTTTGGATAATTGTAATCATAGGTCATCAATTTCATTTTCCAATGATTGCATGTTAGCAGGTAGAATTGATGGCAGTGGGAGTTTACTCACTCGCCTATGGATTCTCAAAATGCAGCCTGATCTGCGTCTTCTTTTCCTCCTTTTCTTCACGCAAATAACGGGGATCTGGGCCTGTTTCCAGGAGAGCAGTATATCCTTCTCGCCTGACTCGTTAAAGGAAAAAGCTTCTTCCAGTTCATGGTGAGTAATCCCAGTTCAGATGTCCAGAAGTTATTTTCGGTCATAAGAGACAGTAGCAGCAACATTATGTAGAAAATAAGTTTAAAAAAATAAGAAAATTACAAACAACGCAAAAAAAACTTACAGAATAGCACAATTGGTTACAGGCATGTAAAATGTCAGCCATGCTCTTCGGCGTCATCTTAGCAAGACAAATACTACAGTGTGTGTGTGTGTGTGTGTGTGTGTGTGTGTGTGTGTGTGTGTGTGTGTGTGTGTGTGTGCGTGTGCGTGTGTGCGTTTGGTCCTGCCCCTCTGCACACACACAATCTTCAGCATTGGATGGCAGGCTCCAAGCAGCGTGAGAATCTTCTGACCTGCTTTGTTGTGGAAATGAAATTGAAATGGGGGCTGACAGTCTGTTACACTGTCGCAGGGGGCTGCTGCATTGTCCCTGTCCCTTGGGAGCTTGGGTGAGGAGAGTTGGTGTGGGGGCCTGAGGGGTATAGAGAAGGTTAGTACTGCTCTGTCTTAATTCACAGTGTTCAGTGCAGAGACTCGTATTGGATGCAAGAATTTGTAAAAAAAAAAAAGATATATATATTGCAGGATTGAAAGGGGTATGCACAAGGGAGGAGTATAGGGAGGAGTATAAGAAGATGTTAGAATAAATAGAAAGTGAGTTATTGATAGAGAAGACAAGAAGACTGGAGTGGTATGTTAACTGAATGACATATTCAGCATCAATACGACATTTCTTTGCTGAAGGAAATGCATGTGGTACAGAATACCAGATACTGATGATGAAAGCATTACAAAAATATGTAAAAACACAATTCCAAACTCTGCAAAACTCCAAACTCTGCAAAACTAGAGAACCAGAAAAGACAGATAACACATAAAACACGAACAGCAAGTGTTGATCACATGGTGTGGGAGCAGACTGAGCAAGTGTGGGAACCCAATTGCAGGTGAAGCATCCTTCTGTGAGAGACAGATGAAGAAAATGCGAGAAAAGGAGGGAAGGAAAGAAAATATCAATATAAATCAGAGCTATTGTGTCTTTAATTACTCTGCAGATGCACAAAATTAGCTGTTCAATCAAGCTCAGGGAAGAATTCCCATTTTAACTTCTTATGGCTGCAGGGGCAGTATTGAGTAGCTTGGATGAAAGGTGCCTAGAGGTGCCCAGAGTAAACGACCTGCTCCTCAGTCCCAGTTGCTAATATATGCATATATATTTGCATATTATTAGTATTTGATAGAAAACACTCTGAAGTTTCTGAAACTGTTTGAATGATGTCTGTGAGTATAACAGAACTTATATGGCAGGCAAAAACCTGAGAAGAAATCCAAACAGGAAGTGTGAAATCTGAGGTTGGCCGATTTTCAACCCAGCCCCTATTGAATACACAGTGGGATATTGGTTATGTTGCACTTCCTAAGGCTTCCACTAGATGTCAACCGTCTTTCGAAACTTGTTTGAGGATTCTACTGTGAAGTGGGACCGAATGAGAAGGGAATGAGTAAGGTCTGCCATGAGCTGACCATGCTCTGACCATGCATGTTCACACAAGAGGGAGCTCTGTTCCATCCCACTTCTGAAGACAATGGAATTCTCCCGTTCGAACATTATTGACGTTTTATGTTAAAAACATCCTAAAGATTGATTCCATACATCGTTTGACATGTTTCTACCGACAGGAACGGAACTTTTTGACATTTCATCTACAATTAGGGAACACGATCCATGACTTTGGATTTGTTTACCAAACATGCTAACAAAAGTAGCTCTTTGGACATAAATGATGGACATTATCGAAATATATCAAAACATTTTTTGGAACTGGGATTCCTGGGAGTGCATTCTGATGAAGACCATCAAAGGTAAGGGAATATTTATAATGCTATTTATGAATAATGTTGACTACCCAATATGGCATATCTTTTTGGCTGCTTTGTTGTCTGAAAGCTGTACTCAGATTATTGCATGGTTTGCTTTTTCCGTAAAGTTTTTTTAAAAATCTGACACAGCGGTTGCATTAAGGAGAAGTGTATCTATATTTCCATGTATAACAATTGTATTTTCATCGACATTTATAATGAGTATTTCTGTAAAATTATGTGTCTCTCTGCAATATCACCGGGTGTTTTTGGAACTAGTGAACGTAAAGCGCCAATGTATACTGAGATGTTTTTATATAAATATGCACTTTATCGATCAAAACATATATGTATTGTGTAACATGAAGTCCTATGAGTGTCATCTCATTAAGATCATCAAAGGTTAGTGATTCATTTTATCTCTATTTATGATTTTTGTGACTCCTCTCTTTGGCTGGAAAAATGGCTGAATTTTTCTGTGACTTGGTGGTGACCTAACATAATCGTTTGTGGTACTTTCGCTGTAAAGTGTATTTGAAATTCGACATTTTAGTGGGATTAACAACAAGATTACCTTTAAAACGGTATAAGATACATGTATATTTGAGGAATTTTAATTATGCGATTTCTGTTGTTTTGAATTTGGTGCTCTGCACTTTCACTGGCTGTTGTCATATCGATCCCGGTAACGGGATTGCAGCCCTAAGAAGTGTTTAATGGGCGAGACATGAATTCTACAAGAATTGAACATGGACACATGAAAGTCAAATTAATTGCCTAGTTATTTTCTAATTACTTCTTAATCTCTCCTTTTTATTGTGTGTTTTTACTAATAGACAGGTTGATCGTCTGATACTGAAGATTTTTCAATATTTAATATGAATATACTGTTTCATATTCCAGGATATTTTATTTGCTAAGATTAGACAACACAATACCAATTTAAACTGACTTAACTTGTTATGGCTGCAATCCCACTAACGGGATAAATGTCATCAACAACCACTGAGTGGCACATTCAATAAATATTACTATTACTGAAACTATGTCTGAAGACTGTTGACACCTTGAGGAAGCGATAGGAATCTGGTTCATATCCCTTTAAATTCAGCAAAGGGAGGCTATGGAACATGGAGTTTTCAAAATAGAAGCCACTTCCTGTTTTGAATTTCCTCAGGGTTTCGCCTGCAATATCAGTTCTGTTATACTCACAGACAATATTTTGACCGTTTTGTAAACTTTAGAGTGTTTTCTATCCAGTACTAATAATAATATGCATATATTAGCAACTGGGACTGAGGAGCTGGCCGTTTACAATGGGCACCTTTTCATCCAAGCTACTCAATACTGCCCCTGCAGCCATAAAAAGTTAAAAGGATAGTTTGGGACTTTGGCAATGAAGCCCTTCATCTATAGTATACTTCCCCAGCGTCAGATGAACTTCTGGATACCATTTTTATTTCTCTATGTCCAGTATGAAGGAAGTCAGAGGTAGTTTTGCGAGCCAATGCTAACTAGCTCAGCGCAAAGACTTGAAGTCTTCAGGATCTGCATGCATGCAAAATCCCAAACTATCCCTTTAACAATTCAAACTGATATAAACAAAGAACAAAAGACTACTACTATTTCAAATGGAAAAAGTTGATGGAATCGACAGTATCAAAGTTTGAATGGAAGAGGAACTCTGAAATTATATGGACATTAACTCTCCCACTCTGCCCAAAAGGTCAAAGATGCCGAATCTCCCTGACTGTTTCTCTGTGCTTCCCTGTGAGATTGTTTGGCACAGAATGTCAGCTTTTGAGCATTCACACGCCGGCCTGGGTTTTGAGCTCTGAAGACTCAGCTCCTTGTTCTCCCCTTTCGTGACCTTCACCCCTGGAGTGAAAAAAAAGGGGGGGGGGGGTTGTGGGATAGGTGCTGGTGCAGAAAAAGCAGCTGTGAGAGGTCAGGGGTCATCGCCCCCAAGGACTGCAGCGTTGCCGTGGCTCCCAGCTTTGTGCTGCCGACTCAATGCGCCACCGGACCATGAAATTCAGAGGGAGTGCAGATGTGAGAGAGGAGCAGAGAGGGGGATAGAGATAGCTGCTTGTGAGAGGAAAAGAAGGGGGATAGATGGAGTTGTTAGAAAGGGGAATAGAGAAAGGTAATGTGGGACTATTGGGAGCAGAGAGGGGGTGGAGCAGGCTAGTATACTCTGTACTGCATGTGTTCCCATCTAGAGTGAGCATGAATTGATGACCCATTTAATAAGCCAGAGCATTGATGTTAATCAAACACACAGAACAATCTTGTATAATTAAGGCAGTGTATTATTTCCGTAATCGCGTAGTGCTGAAGAAATCTACTGTTGCTTGGAAACGTTTGATCATTTCTAAAAGTACAACCAACAGACAGCATTACCACAAAACCCCAGGCACTAGAGAAGTGTAGACAAAGAAAAGCATGATAAAAGAGCATAGAAGAAAGAGAGAAGTAAAAAAAACGGAACATCAAGAACTTTTTGTCTTTTACATCAAACACCCTCTAAACGTTTGTTGCTTTGCATCATAAAAACTCAACTATAACACCCATCATTCAACGAATCCCCATACATACTCTATAGCTAACACACTTGGTCACAATCCACAAACAATCTTGCCACTTTTCTCACGGTCTTCTCAGATCATGGTCCACTTTGTACCTAGTGATGGGTCAAGCTGTCCTAAAACTATAGTCCTCCTGGCACGTTAGGGCTAGAGAAAGCCATTGTGGACCTTTGTGTGGACAGAGCCAGTGGGACTGGCAGGGAGAATAGGCTGGGGAGGAGGCAATTAATGGGGGTTGGTAGAGGAGTAAAGGGTATTTCAAAAATGAGATGCCAAATCATTGGAAGAAACCTCCTAAATGAATAGCAAACTAAGGCCACTAAGTCGGTTGCTAGGGAGGAGGAGCAAATGTCACCTAATGCCCATGCATACACAAACACCACAACCACCAATTGTCCCCACGGTGAGCCCTGTAGCATAGCTAGGGCCAGAGGGGCAGTGAAGAGGCTGCTGGGAAACAGACGTGTTCTGGGGCGAGTTTCTGATCACAACAAACAAAGAGGGGGTCCCAGGACCCAGCATTGGAGAACCCTCTGCATTGAACACATCATTGTATGGAGCTCCTCGGTGTGACAAGGTCCTAAGAGGACACAGCTAAATGGCGGCTTTTCAGTATTCAACATGCACCATTGGGAGAGAATGCTTGTTGTAGGGGTTGTTGTTTTTAGAGATTTCTGTAAAGTCATTTATTTTCCCAGGACAGCCCCATGCTATTGTGGAAGGGCCCTGCGGGCAATTAAGCAAACAGATAATGAACTTAATTGAAAATGAGGGGTGAATGGCGGCCTTCTTGTTGCTCTGTTCTGCTCTTGTGCAGGCTCCCCATTCTCGTGGAAGAAGAAAAAGTGGAAGGAGAAGCGGAGACAGAGAAGAGAAAAAAGACAAGGGCACTCTAGAAGCATTCGCCTCTCAAGCTTTTTGTCTTCAGAACAGGAGTCCTTTCAGGGAACCCTTTTTCCTTTTCTAATACTGTTTTCATGTGATAGTCATCTGAATGAAATACAAGTTGTCAGCTCACTTACTTTGCAGGTTACATTATATTTCAAGGGGTTACTCGGTTGGGAAAGAACCAAATATTTATAAATGTGGTTTGAGAAAAAGTTGAAACTAATAACCTCCCTCCCAATTTGAACTGTCATTCAACATTATACGGAAAGAACAAGGTTTTTGTTATGCTGTTAGCCAAACAATGTGTTAGATTAAACACAATTTGGACGTGGTGAAAAATGCAGATACTGCACTTGCTATTGCGCAGTTCAGATACTGTGCTTCAGAGAGACAGAGTATATTTCATGCGCACATCATGTCAGTGCGAACCATTAAACGGTTACACACATTACTGCCAGTCATGCATTACACCAGATATGTCCGCCATGGGAGCAATCGTAGCCTACCGTTTCCCAACCTCAGATATCAAATATTTGAGCTCATTCTTGTCAGTCAGCAGCTCTGGTGTTGATAGTTCCAGCCTGAAATATGGAATGCTGCTTTGCCAGATGGGAAAGGTCCATAGTTAAGCTAGTTAAGCTAACAGACCTTGTAGCTGAAGCACACTCACATTTCATTGGACATGGGCTACATGTCAGGAAAGCAAAAGAGGCATAACCTTGTTGTCATCCAACAACTCGTACATACAGTATCGCCACAGCATGACATATGCCAGAATATATTCTGCCGTACAAGTACCAGAAATACAAAATATATTATTTGCTGTACCACAGACAAAAGCGTGTTTATGTCTCATCTAATTGCAAATGGAATCCCCTTTTTTTAAACCCTTTCTTGTAGAATAGTCTAATACTATCAATGCCCAGTGTTAACATTGATTATCTCTCCTTTTTGGGCAATCTCACCCATACAGGCAGCAGCTGTCCACTCCACTCTGGAGGTATGTGAGGAGGGGGAGCTGAGGTTGGCACGCTACAGTTAACAGGCAGTTACACACAGACCGCACATAGAGGAACTTGGTGCAACACCACACAAATAAAAGCAGATCTCCTTAGGCAACTGTGGGAAGGGAAGGTCTGAGTCGAACCCAGAGCATGCGGGCTCGTACCATAACGTGATCAGGATGAGGGCTGTGAACTTGGCCGGAGGCATGTTGAGTGTCAGAACAAAACCATGCATTGCTGCAGCTCCCGCTGTGAAAGAGGCAGATGTATTCCTCTCTACAACAGGCGTCACTCAGTAGGCCAATGCGCTCCCAACCACCTTCCACAGTAATCACTCAGCGAATTCTCTGTTCAGATGTTACACTCTTTTCTGCTGTCCTCGTACTAATCCCATTTTCTTCATTCCTGTTGTCTGTTTATACACTTCAAGCCTGTTTCTGTCATGGCAAGCATTGTTCTGTCATGGGTGTGCTCGTCTTCTGTACAAATAGCGTAATACTATTTTAGAATGTTTGGTCAGTCTATTTTGTAGATGTCCTCAAAACAACGATTATTCTGTGTGTCTGATTTAAAATAAGTGATTATGCTATAAGTAATTTTAACAGGACATCTTTATGTTCATTTGGAATCACCTCAAACAGCTTTATGTGACTTGACTTTGATGTGTTCAAACCTCTCTAGTCTACACAAACATAGCGGTTAACCCACTCCCAGCGATGTTGTTGTGGAGCTAACTGACAGTGGTTGGAGCCGTTTGCCCCGAGGCATCACCCGTTACGGCTGGGCTAACCACAACATCTTGCACAGTGGATATCAATTTGAGCGAATGGAAGTGGGCATAGAGGGGAACCCGATATCAGCACCACAAGCCTTCACACTCTCTAACCCCTCTACTCTAACATTCCACCACATCTCCATGACACAATTCAGAAAATCAACATAAGTTCTCCATTTATGACAGGTTAATGGTAATATATAATCAGACAAAATAGAGTGCGCGTGCGTGCGTGTGTGTGTGTGTACTCATTGGAGAAAGAGTGTCTTTAAGCCTTTAACTTTTATGTATTTGCATGTGTGTTTGTGTAAAACACTACTCCTACCAGTATGTCGACTCTCATCGTGTGTCCACGAAGCTAGATTATACTGTATGTCCTCATTCGTACAAACTGAGAAAATTGGCAAAGGGACATGTAAACAAACAAAAAATAAGTGCTTGTGTTTTCTGTAAGAAAGCCATGTTTGTCTGCTCGCCTTTGTGTGTGTCTGGGCAGCCATGGGGGTGAAGCGGAGCAACCAGACCAGAGCTCCAGCCCTTAGACCGCACCATCACCCGGTCCAGCGCTCAGTCTACCCCCCAGCAATTATGTCACCAGGTGCTTGCGGCTGGGGACCTGCTGACAGGAGGCACGTGTGACTGTACAGACCACCATCCCCTATATGCCCCAAACCACTCGGACTTACAAACTATCCCACAGCCAGGCGCTCCATCATTTTACTAGCCTATTAATCTCAAATGCCGAGCTCATTTAAATGGGTCAAAGAACCCCCCCCCCCCTTCCCTTCCACACCACCCTACTTTAAAGTCCCTGCTCTGCAACTGGTGTTGAGTTACGAGGTGCCCCCCTTACCCCTCCACTTTGGGACAGTAATGACAAAGTTAACAGTAAACGGCCTGTGTTGACTTTTCACTGTACCCTTCAGAGCCCTATGAGGCAGGACCAGTGAAGGCTATGAGGGAATATGTTGACCTTGGCCTCAGCTAGAGGTGCCTGCACACGCAGGCCTCCAGGGTAGAAACAGAGAGGCCCAAAGTCAAATATGTTCCCCCACCCCACCTGGAGAGGGGGTTATACACAGTGTTTAAAAGGATAGCCATTGAGAATGTCTGGCACATGTCGAGAGCCCGCGTTTACTAACCCCACACGTTCTATCCAGTGTTTTTTTTACTTTGGATGTAATGTTGACATTCCAAACATTTGGAACGAGTACCAAGCAACGGGCCAGGCGGCCGGGGACTTTCAAAGAAAATACATATTGGAGGATATATTTTAAACCAAATATGAAGTCACCTCGGCGGAAGCCAGAGAAAATAATAATAACTTTCATAATGTGGTATGTCCAGGTGCACTCTCATTAGTTTCGTATCGAATAACAATTAAATCCCCCTCAGTGTATAACTTTTCAACCATGTCCTTTCTCGTTCACTCAGGCCTCGACTGACTTGACCGACTTGAAGATTAAACACGTCTTCCAGACAGTCAAATGTTCCATTTGGTGTTTGAGTTATGATTGTGCTTTCTCTAAACTTCCCGAATGTAATATCTAAAGGAATTCAGTATTATTCAGTTATTCAGTGTTATTCGGTTTCATTGTTCACATTTGTTAAACCCACTTTCTAGCAAGGTGCTGTTTGGAGAAGGAGAGGCATGAAAGATTAGCATGACGAAAATGCTGGATTAGCCTAACCAGCCTAACTACATACATGATTCATGCTTAGCACACAGGAAAAAGGGGTCGGGAATTCTCATAGGCAACAATGCACTGTATATTAATGCAATTTAGGGTGAATATGATGAATATTCACAACTCCATCATTATGACAGCCTTGGTTGGCTTGTTAGTGTTCTTACACTAACTGCCTACGGTTACACTGACGTGGTCTGTAGCCTGTGTACACAGATAGGCTTTATCAGAGCACAGACATCATCCAAAGGTAAAGAACAGCATCTCTTTAGGGCAGGGTTTCTTAAACTATGGGCCCCAAAGTGGGCCCTGGGCATGATAGAGGTGGGTCGTGAGTTATGAGAATAAATCTACAATCACACACATTCTTAATTTGGGTCAACCGGAGGATGATTTGGCTCACGGAGAAGGTCAATTTCTCGTTTGGGTATCGAGCTGAAAAAGTTTAAGATCCCCTGCTCTAGGGGACACCGTTGAACACTTCCAAATGCTATTTTAGATGTGCACTTTTCCTGAGATGAGGCGTTTCCTCCAGTAGTACGAGCAGATTCATAACTGCCACTGCTGCGATACAGTCACTTCGAAACCACAGGGGACTGCTCTGCTAGCAAGTTGTACCTTATTCTGTTGTCTGTTATTTATTTGACTTGCGGTCATTGCTATGTCCCAAATAGTCAGACACCAAATGACGCTGGATTACTCGTGCGTCTGTTCGTGAATGTATAACTGCCAAATAGAATACTGAGAGATCAAGTAACCTTTATCAACATCATAACAAAATCCTCAGTGGTGTTAAAAGGGCAAACTAAAATCTCTCTGATTTGCACCATGTGGGCAGTCTGCAATTTGACTCTGAAGTCACAGTGTCCAACTCCCGAAAGCACATCACATGGCCATCTGACAAACCTGGCCTGTCACTTTGGGGCCTTAACAGGAAAGGGAACTTGCTATCAACAGCTGAGGGCTGTGAAAGAACAGACTGGCACAGACAGAGAGGCAGGCCACCATTAGAATAACAGCAACAGCTGCTCAGGAGAAGGAGACTGGTCTCCTTTAGCACCAAACAACACCTCACTGATTCTCACACCCAGGGAACCCAGACTCTGTGTGAGCGCTCCAGACAGCACCAGTCGTCAATAATGGAGCGAGCACAGAGTGCCTTAACTGAAGTACACCACTTGCAGAAAGCAACTGCTTGGAGGTTTGACCCAGGGTCCCTGTGCAGATGGACATTTACTGGTTTAGGGGCATGATTAAAAAATATTTTTTGCCAATCTTGTGGCTGATGTCTTGTGTTTCCCTTGTGTTGCTGTTTATGGAGTGTGTGTTTCCATTGCTAACTTTGATGTTACAGATTTGTCTGCCAAAAATGCCTGCATAGTGAACAGTTTGTCTCAATAATGCAGACAGATATGTGGGAAAGCAATTGCTTATTTAAAATGTTTGTTTTTATTAAATCAAATCTGCAATTCCACCACCACAACAAGCACATTGTAAAAAACAACCAGAGTCGTCTCGGGCCTCCATGGTCAGCAGTGTTGTGTCACAGCAAGCAGCAGAATACGGCAGGGAGACCCCACAAACTGAGTCCAGCCAGGCTGGAAATGTTTCCTGGAAACGGGAAAGGGTCTGGCGGGAAAGAGACGAGAGAGGATGAGGGGGTGGCACTTTGGTGTATATAAACTTCTGTGAAAGCTGTGTGTGTGTGTGTGTGTGTGTGTGTTTGCAGCCAGCTCCTCGGCTCTTGTCCAAACACATTCCACAGTGCCTTGTCACGTTTTTACTGGAAATAGAGGAAGCTAGGGCTACTGTGATGGGAGGGGCTGTCATTATTCTTAATGGGGGGGGGGGGGTGGAAAACACTTTAGGAAGTGGAGTGGATAAAGGGGGGCTGAAAGTAAAGAATCTGGGGAACTGTGAAAGAAGGCCTGGAGAATAGGAGAGAAAAAGGAGAGCGAGATGGAAGAAGGGTAGTGTTGTGTAGCAAAAGCCAGAGGAGCTTTGTAGGGCTTCACATCATCGAAGGTCAGTGTGTTACTGTATGTTAGCAGGTGAGAGTTTTTTGTCATGAATCTTGTTTTGGATGCAGCTCTGCAGAGTGGTCACTAGCTGGCACAGCCACAAACCTAACCTGCTAACCATAAGTTAAGACCAAAAAACAAATGTTTGCTTTCATGAACTTTATAATATACAGCAGCCAATTGTGACTTTGCAGCTTGCCTATCGAAGGGAAAATCACTCAGTTCTGCCTCCAGGACAAGACTCATGACAATAAACGTCACCCTGCTGTATGTTTGTGGTGTGAAAAGTGTGACAGGGTTCTATGATTGAGTGGACTGTTGAATAAATTGGTTGATCCAGTTCTAAATGTTAATGGGAAGAAAAAAAAAACATGATACAACATAATATTCAATAATATGAATATTATAATATAACGTTTCAAATTGACAACATACCACAAAGCACAGGACGATAGTAGGATGACTCTGTGCAAGGGTTCACACATACCATTGGCACATGATTGTCACCCCATTTGCTGATCATCAAAGTTCAGTGCCTTTGTCATTTTTAACACACCACTAAAACACTGATACGAGGAAGACCCCCATCTGAAACCTCAAAATAAAATATTTGCATGTTTAGTAACTGTTTTTATACCTTAAGTTACAATAATGACTGCAATGTACTAGTTACATTTACATATTTGGAGGGGAGGGACTTCCCTTAACAATAAGGGGCTGTCAAAAATTCTAGCCTATTGACTGCTGGGAAATATTTGTAGGAGAGTTTGTTTTGCGGTGTAGGGATAACACTAATTATTTCACAATTTACCTTCTATGCATTGCTGTTAAATCCCACATAGGCCCATGCTTACATACAGTGCATAGAGTGAGATAGCCTTCTGTGATCCCTACTGGGACCACCACGCAACACTGGGTGACAACAATAGGCACTACCTATGCAAACAGAGCCATTCACATGCATTCAAGTCCACCTGAATATGGAAATGCCCTAATTGACACACAATCCATGAGAAAGGCCAGGTACGGAAGGCTCAGGAAGGGTTCGCTACGCTAAATCGTCAGTGTGGCCCATCTATTGCCTAAAAATGTGCATATGCGTGGTGTCATGCAAACCCCTACTCCCTTACCAGTATCTCCATATTGTTTCCCTAGGGTGGACTTGCCATTCTGAGTCTAATACACTTCTTACATCCAATCATTTAACGGAGGCTTCCATCTAAAGGGATGCTTGGCGCACATAAGATGCTATTGATAAGTGGTTATCAATACCAGTAGAGGGAGTAACACATAACTTGTGGTGCAGTAATACTCCCCCAACTAAAAGTTTATCACTGGTTTGTTTGGGTCTTCTCAAAGTCAACATGTTGGGGCAGATACTAGTTCACATTGGCTAAGCTTAAAATGTAACACCCACACATGCAGTAGACAGGGGTTATCTCTCTGGTTAAAGGAGTTAAGTTCTTACACTAACAAGAGGTTTAACGTACCGCCTGATGCTCCCTCTGACCTAACCTCAATGTTGCCATTGGTTCCCCTTTCAAATGTACCATGGAGCATACCAAACCTAGTGCATCCAGAAACCAAACACATGTGTGTATGTACACAGAAGAGAATAGGGACCCAGACAGGGAAGTCAATTCCAGGGAAGTTCCTGTCTGTCTATGTGTTCTGGACATCCCTGACATATGTTAAATAGGGAACCTCCAACAACGTCAGGGTGTTTTACAATGTTGCTGCTCTGTTGACATTGTTGTTTGTATGAGCTAATCCTTCACCTGTGTGTGAGTGTCTGACTGTTTGCTGTGAAACTGTGCGACTGCGTTAAATGAGGGGCTTGTTTGTCCGTGTCTGTGGGAACCTCACGTTATCTGTCCCCCAGAATAACACAGACAGGGACACATCTCCGAGGACTTTACACAGAGGAAAGAGCCCTCATCCTACAGGTATATGCGCCTGTTCCTGTCGCTATTGACTGTGCTGAGAAGGTGAGCTATCTCTCGGGCCGGGCCGGCATCTGAGCCCAGGCATGGTCCTCCTTCCCCATCCCGCCTGGCCCTCCAGAGCTCCAGACGTGTTAACAGCCAGGCCACTGCCAGGGACATGTTTATCTGAGCCGCATAGCGTATTTCTGGCCTGGCATATGTAGGGCCACAACAAAGGGCCTCTTGTGAGGACCGCACAATGAGGGCAGGTCCGGGTTGTTTGGGGGGCGAAGGCTGTGGGCGCGGGGTTTGGAGCTCCAACAGAGGCTCTGGGGCTGTCAAGGGGGGGGACTGGAAGCTCCAGTGAATGGGGGAAGAAAAAGGAGGAGAGGGAGAAGGAAAGGGAAGGGCAGCAGGATAGTTTGTGCATTACTAATAAATGACACCGTGGATGACATCTCAGACACAAGCAGTAAAAGGCTTCCCTTTGTAACAACAAGAAAGCTAGCTAGTAATGCTAGACGTTTTAACCATTTCTTCATTATCATCATATACAATGATGTTATTTAAACATGTTTTACATTTACAGAATCATGTCAAAACATCAAGATTATATTATGTGTAATGAGAAGTAGCATGTCAAGACAACATGTGCCAAGATGTCTCCCTGTCATCAAACCATTTTATTTATAGTTTCAACCGTTTCTCTTTTGCAATGTGACCGTTCTCTGTCGCCCACAACTGCTAAAGTTTGAAAACCAATTCACAGAATCAGTTAACTGTATTGCCTGTATAAAACTGCCCATCAGGCTTTCCCCACTTGTTTTCATCTCCTGTGGGGAGTGGGTCCTGTTCAGGTCCAAAACCTCACTGCTACCGTTTACCTCTCCCAGCCCTGATAGCCAGGCAGTGGGTTATGTAACAGCCACCGCACAACGGAATCAGTTTCTAAGTCATTCCTTCCTGCAAGAAAACCAATACATCAACCAGTCATGATTGTGGGCAGATAAGGGCTAAGACCAAACAGCTACAGCAACTGACCACAAATGCTGTAGGGCAACCACTGAGCATCGCAGTTATTTAACTGTGCCCCGACTTTAATTCTCATGGAACACTCACCACGGTCATAAATGTCATAAATAATTACTGGAGAAAACACAGCGGCTTTGCATTAGAGTATGCCTATTGTATAGCAGCTTGGAGACGCATCAGTGGGCTGCTTTACTAAGACAAAAAAGGTCCTAAGAGTCAGACACAAAAAAAAGAAGCTGAGACGTACCCATTGAGGGTCAAAGGCAAATGTGAGACATTTATGTGATGCTTACTTTAACAGCTATTGCACCCCCTCTTCTGTGATGGCTCTGCCATTGTGACCTGATTGTCTAATCATTAACAAGGCCCTTTCCCTCCATCCACCACTATAGATCCATGCACAGGAATCTGTGACAGAGGCCTGCTGGTTTGGCTCACATACAGCAGGGCCAATCAGAGGGAGAAGGTCCAAGCCGGCATCTGCATAATCCCATTGTTGCCCCAGTGAGCACCATCGCTCAAGCATAATTGGTGGAACCATCCTCCAGGAGGACATTGATTGTGCCTTGATAATTGTCACTTTTCAGAGTTGGCCCATCCTTGTCTCTTTTCTCTCTGTCTGGGAGGCTATGGATGCCCCTGCATCTTTCCCTCCACCTCCACAGCCTCACAAAAACAACACAAGATAAAATAAACCGTGTCAGGAGAGTGGTAGAGTGCACAATGTCTAGTAGACAGATACCGACATGAGATAAAGCTATAAAATGGCATTTAAAATGAGCCTATAGTACTATGAATCAGACTCCCTCACGAGACAGTCCCTAAAACAGAAATATACTGTCACCTGGCAGTATAGTGAGTTTTTTCTCTCACTGTTGTCGCTAAAGACAATTGACACGGTCTCTTCATTGTGTAGATAGACTTTAATCTGGTTTACCGACACTGTGACTCGACAAACAGCAACCCTGGATTCAGTTGCTTGTCTTTTCATGCCCTAATTAAACAACCCTCCTCCTTATCACCTTCGAAACGACAAGTGTCATCGTGGGATAGCAGACTTTTTTTGCTGGGCCCTATCTCCATTCTTACAGAATGGTATGAAGTGTTGACTCTACTGTTGACGATAAGGCATCGTAGTGGTTTAAAGGGACAGTGCTGTCTGCTGACCGAAAGGCTCTACGTAAATGTTTACAGAGCGTTTTAGATGTTTTTACTCGGGCACTGTGCATTTTGATGTAGGTGTTAGGGTTGTTTTCAGTCCGCACCATCAAATGCATCATCAAATGTCAGGTAGGGAGGGAGAGAGAGAGAGGCTTACGTTCATGCAATGACAGATCAGGAGACATACAGATGTAGGATCTTCATTTGAGGCAGTTTTCTCCAGCAGGAAAATATTCCTGCAGCAACAGGAAACGTGGATTATTATGTGGATTCAAATTAATGGTCATATTTTTTAGTAGGGTTTGATACATTTTTCGAAAGGAAATATCAAGTCTGAAATGTTAAAATGGCCTTTTAAACCTCAAAGACACAACAAGTTGTAAATGGGATTCCTGCACTGCGGGAAAGTTCTCCTGCAAAAGGGTAATCAAATGAAGGTCGTACATCTGTAGTGAACTAAACCCCAAATTAATTAAGTTGCCGTTCAAAGTGTTGGAGTTTGTAAGCTTTTCCCATCCTTTGTAGGAATTTGCCCTTGGATGTGCCTTCACTATCTTTTAAACGTTTGAGTATGCTCTCCCACCTACTGTGAACATAACAAACCTGTCTAGTTGGACTTTTCTCCAAGGTCTCTGGTAGAATGTGTTCTGTTCTGTGCATAAGGTTTAGAAAAAGAGGACATAAGCCTGTAGTCAGTCACCGGGGTTTGGATAGTTAGGGAGCATATTGCATTTCATACAACCACCTCTGTTGTCTGCCAGACAGGTGAATGTGTGTGTATCATCTGCCCTCGATCTTCCTGTAAACAGTAAAAACAGTACTCCCATCCCTTTACCTCCAAATCCCAACAGTTCAACTGCTTCCTCCCCCTCACCCCAACCCCTCCCTGATATACTCAAACAATACCGTTTGACAGCAGGGCCTTTGTGTTAAGGG
Source organism: Oncorhynchus mykiss (assembly GCF_057628025.1). Lineage (NCBI taxonomy): Eukaryota > Metazoa > Chordata > Actinopteri > Salmoniformes > Salmonidae > Oncorhynchus > Oncorhynchus mykiss. Next base: position 6,916,645 of record NC_143045.1, read on the forward strand.
TGGGGCACTTGTTGTGGTTTGTGCTTGTGTTATGGCATCCATTTACAACTGAATACCTGAAATAACATCATGGATGAAGGGCATTGTAGACTTCCTCTCTCCTGCAGATATGGTTTCATATTCAAATCTGGGCTTTTGACATGCCAAGCAAGCCACAAAATACATCCCCATATTATATTAGACCATAATGGCCCACAGTTCAATGGTTGGAAGAGATGAAAGTGATTGCATGCTGCAGCAGTCACATCCAATCAAAACCAACCAATAATTCTATTGATGCTTCACTTTCCCATGACTTACAGCCACATCAGAGTGGCTTATAATGAATTCATGAATAGCATATATACATTTATTTATACCAACATAACTAACCCCAATAATAGACCGCTAGTACAAATCTGTGGCTTTTTGGAATTAGGTTTAAACTGTGAGTTATGGGCTATAGGAGATGCATATGTTCAACTTCGACATGTTTGTTTCATGTTTCCGCATTATAATATCAAAAGTGAATGGGGGGAGAGAAGCCTACTACTACAACTCAAGAGGAGTCCCCTCCACGCAAGACACGCCTTGTCACCACAATGTGGGTGGAGCTAGGCCTCCTCAACTATTTATTGGGATTCCAACAGATGCCTGAGAAACTTCAGAAGCGCTTGATTAGAGCGTCTTCCTGCACCAACACAGAACACACTCTACTGTGAAGTGGGATAACCTGCCAGAGGCATAAGCACAATGCCGTCCGACTTCCTAACGCCGTTTTTGGAACTGGAGGATGAGTTCTGCAAGGTAAGAAGACGTTTTTACATGTGTATTAATACGTTAGGCTATGTAGGATATGTCTGAAAGTTATACTGTGCATTTTAAAATGGTAAATAATCAAATACACAATTGTATCATTTTAACTTGGATTTGTATGTGCATCTTTTAATCAGTTTTGCCTAAAAAGAAAAGGCTTCAAACTTTCTCATTCACGTGCGTAACGGTATCCATCTGTCATTCATTCCCTGCCAAACGCATTATAGTCAACTTCCGGGCTATTGTGTTTGCTTGCAGTTTACAGTTTATTTGGTTCAGCATATATGTACATTGTATTATCTTGACCATGGCTTGAATCCCCGGTCTTGGAATGTGACTTCATTCCTCTCTTGTGTTATAGAATTTCCGTGGTCTGGACATGCCAGATGGCGCACCAGCCACCACGCAGATGCAGCGCATTGTGGGATTTCAGCGCAGACACTCACTATGCCCGGTCACCCTGCCCAACTCAAAGTTTAACAGCAGCATTGTGGACCCAATCGGCGAGCCAGCCTGCTGGGCCCTTACTAACACTGCTAACCAGCAGTGGAGCCTGAAACATCAGCAACAGTTGCCCCGCTCCTCTCTCAACAGCATCCCATTCCGTGTAGACCGTTCGATCAGTATGATAGAGGGCCATGTTGGCAGCTTCGGGTCCAGCGAGCAGCAGCTCCCCACCACCCCTCCTCTGATGCCCCCACCCGGTCTAAGTATCAGCACATGCTCCCTGTCATCTCCAAAGTCCCTCGCCCCCTCCCCTCCCATCTCCACCCGGTACAAAACCGAAATGTGCCGCACTTACGAGGAGAGTGGCACCTGCAAATACGGAGCCAAGTGTCAGTTTGCCCACGGCATGGATGAGCAGCGTGGCTTGAGCAGGCACCCAAAGTACAAAACCGAGCCATGCCGCACGTTCCACACCATTGGCTTTTGCCCCTACGGCGCGCGATGTCACTTCATCCATAACGCGGACGAGCAGCTCGGGCCCGATGGAGGAACGCCACCTCAGCGACTAAAGATAAGAGAACGCCCACAGCTGCTGCGTCACAGCATCAGTTTCGCTGGTTTCTCCTCTCCCCAAGCACTGACCGGATTCCATCCCGTTCCAGAGCCCATGCTGTTCTCTAGGGCTTCCTCGGTATCATCCCCGCCCCCCACAGGTAGTCCAGAACTGCTGTCCCCATTGTTTCCAGAACTTGCTACACTGAAGCACAACTATCCGTTCTCGTCTGACTGCGGAAACGACCAGATTAATAACAACCCTCACTTTTATGCTATCACTGACTCTAAGTGCCAAACTGTCTGTGCGCAAAAGTCAGCCGCACAGAACTCTCACCGCAATGCCTTCTCATTCACCGGACTGCCTGCTCTGCAGCGGTGTGCTTCACCTGACTCTCTCTCCGACCAGGAAGGCTACACCAGCTCCAGTAGCATGAGTGGTTGTGAGTCCCCTGGACTTGAGGGCAGACGTCTCCCCATCTTTAGCCGCCTCTCTGTCTCAGATGACTGACCCATCTGACTGCATATTACTGTCTCATCATAGCAGGAGTTCTGCCCAATGTTTTAAAGCTATAGCCGACATATTTAAAACAATATATCATAACGTCCATGTATACTGTTGTATACCCGTATTAGCTACTATGGGTGGCTCAACTAGCTTTACAGTATCCGTGATGTCTTTGCTAAGAGTTCTGTTGAGGAATTTTCTGTACCCATTTCGGGAAAACAAAAGCATGCAGGTAATGATCATTTTGGGCTCGGTATAGGGACAAAACTATTGTCTACACGTGTGCTTTTTACAACTTCAATGGTTCTTCTTATAGCCTTGCCCTTTTAGTGTGTAACCAAAGCTGAACATAGTACCTTGTCTTGTAGGCAGAGTAAATGTTGAAATGTATCCCAAAATGTAGCTAGGCCTACCGTAAATAAAATGTAGCCTTTAGTAAAGGCGACTAATTGACAGTGTTATCAAGTATTCTAACCATAGGGCTTTTTGGAGATGTATTTATTTTGTATGTTTTGCAGAGTTTGTTTACGATTGTGTTATGCATTTGTATATGATGCAGAAGAATATGCTTCACTCTTCGCTTTGTTTGAGCTATCATGTAGCTTTAGAACTTTGAATTGCTTGAGTGTAGACACTGCCAGGACCATGTCCACCAGCATCTCCTTATGCCAGTGAAAGCAATACTTGTGTTACAAGCTACCTTGTTCAATCAGTAAATACACGTATTGCCCTCACCGGGCATAAAAAGTCACATGTTCTTACCCAACAAGTGCATATCAGCGTTTAGTCTGGGTTCAACGTTTCAACATTCAAGTTCAAGCTCCTGATACATTCATCCAGTTTTGCTTACTCGGCGAGACAAGATTCTCATACACAATTGTGTGACTTGTTTATATCCTATTATAAACATGATTTGTGGCGTTACATGCTAATAACGTAGGCAAGCAATGTTGCCACAGCGACAATGTATGAGTAATATGCGTTACGTCAACATGTTGGCCTCTTGCACACTAACTGTTATTAGACAAAGTGGCATTAATTACTATTTGTATTTTATCTTACAAGGAACGTGTCTTTTGTGCGCCAATAGTGTTTTTTTTTTTGTAGCTCATTTGCCGCGAGAAAGGACTGTGATTGTCTTTACTATTAGCCTTAACTGTGATGGAAAAACAAACAAGGCTTTGCATTTGTTAAATTAAAACTTATTTATTTTGTTTTTCAGAGCAAAAATGATACTTTCGGTTTTGTTGGTTTCTATATAATTTAAGTGTATTGTTTACATTCTATGGGATATGAATCCCTGTCTCTATCTTAATATATTTTTACCTGTTTGGTTCAAAATAAAACTCTGTTGGAAATCACGGTCTCACTGACTTGTTTCACTTAGAGGCACACTGCACTTCATACCATCACTGTTAAGCAATAAAGTGATATTATTACTCATCTTAGAAAAAGTGACAATAACATACGAAAACATACGTTTTACAATTATGTATGCTTTCTAAGAGGGGAAAATATTAGGATGTAATGTTTGTAATGGAGATTGAACAAGAATGGCTCTCCGCACAAAATGAGAACATGATACAACAATTTTATTTTATTTGGACACTCACAAACACAGAAGGGAACAGAAGTTGGGTTTTATGTGTGTATTGTGTGGCTTTGTTCTGGCATTCTGGTGTTAGCAGACTGAGAACATCCCACTGCTGAATAATCCCAGACAATAGCGATTGGCCGTTCTATTGAAAAAAATTGGGGTGGAGGGGGTTACTGCAAGACATGAAAAGGCATGGGGCTTTTGTGAGACTGCTCTCTCTCTTTCTCACTAACATCTGTATGCTAATGCTAGCCCATGGAAATGGACTGAGGCAGGGGAGGGAGATTTGCAAGTCCATTGAGGAGTCACAGGTCCAGGGAGCAGATTTATTGGGGACTACGAGAAGGGGGGGGGGGGGGGGGGGTGTAGAGGCTTTCAGTAGAATTGTTTACCACGAGGAGGAGGAGGTGTAGCAGAGAAGGGTGTTTGCATTTGTCTGAGTTATAAGCATCGAAGAGAGTAACTGAAAAACCACTGCAAAATGTCCCATCTGTAATCCATAAGAGGATTCTAATGCACTGTCTTCAACAATACACCTTGTGATAATATGCATTATAAATATATGGATCTAGACTAATACATGTATTCACATTATTTGATAGCCCTTTGACCTACTTGCATATGGATCACTATGGAGGTGTTGTAGTTACCAATAGTTCTGGTAGTATATGACATAATCAAAGTGATGTTGTTTAGCATATATGAGGCTTATGTTAAAGTGCAATTTGCTCACTCTACAACCCCTTGGTTTATTGCAGAGGTGCTGCCCTCTAGTGGCGAAGATAATTAAGCATTTACCTTCAGAAATTAGTAAGATTTCCACTTGATGCAATGTTTAGGTATTCCTCATTGATGATTTAAACTTATATTGATACATTTATTCAATTCATAATTGCAATATATTAAGGGTCTCTATTCATCTATTTCACCATCACCCTAACAAGGCACTCAAAAAAGTGTGATCCTTACCACATATGCAACATAGCCTTTGTCACCTTATATTTGCTAAATTATTTGTGAAAGGCAGAGAGGGGGCACAATATTATCCTGGCAGCATATCAATTCAAAACAGACTGACTGCACAGAGGTGTCTGGGACTAGTGTGTATGTGTATGGGGGGAGGTATCCGAGTTCCATCAGCCAGGACTAGATATTGGGCCCATCCATGCAAAGGGGCACACCGCTCCAACGGTTGCAACTGTATGCACAAGCACATGGCAAGTCAGATTTTTTCAGGCATGTATAAATGACTGTGTGTATTTTCTATTTTTTTTTGCCTGCATGAGTATGCATTATCTTACATGCATGAGCTTGAGGGTGGATGAGGGGGGGGGGGGGTAACAGTATGTATCTACTCTGAACCTGAAGCAACACCACCACACAGGGTTCACTTTATTTTCTATATGTCCTACTTACAATCCATACTGACTGTCTACTGTTTGACGAACAGTGTAACATTATATCCATAGCACTTACAGTACAATAAAACATTTCGAAATTCATATCTCTCTAAGAAACGTTGAAACAATCCAAGCATGACAATTTCATTCACACAGTAAGATACATTTGGTGGAGTTCATCTGTCTTCCCACAACCAATATGTCCCACGCTCTCAACTTGTTCGTGCTCTCAACTTGTCCACGCTTTGTCATCATCAACAGGGCACAAGGTAGCCTACTGGTTAGAGTGCTGGTCCAAAAACCGAAAGGTTGCTAGATCTAATCCCCGAGCTGATAATGTAAAAATCTGTCGTTCTGCCCCGGAACAAGGCAATTAACCCACTGTTCCTAGGCTGTCATTGTAAATAAGACTTTTTTTCTTAGCTGACTTAAATAAAGGTTCCATTTTCCCACTACGCTAATAGCTCTGACCCAGTGAGAATGTAGGGGGGGGGGGGGGCACTAATGATATTTCAGGTGGGGCCAATGCCACCCCTATGACAACACCCCTGGAGCTAAAAGACTATTATTCAAGCAGGTCATTACAATAACAAAGAGAAGAACAACAAAACGTATTTCGTTCAACTGTGAGAGCTCAAGAAAGGGATGAAGCCACAATAGGGAGAGAAGAAGTGATAGATAGGCACAACGTGTGGGGAAAACACTATGAAAGGTAATGTGTCAGCCTACCAATTCTAAAAAAATAATAATTTAAAATGTCATTCATTTTGACTAGCCTATAATTGGTAACTTTGTAGGCTGCATGTCCTGCACAAATCAATGAACCAGCAGCATCACATGTTCTCTTCCAGCTTCATTGATTAAAAGGGGTGCTTAATTCCAGTCCGTATAATAAAGTATAATATAATGGTGCACATTAATACATTCCACACTCAAAGAAGATTACTAGAACGTCTTAATGTATTTACCCAAGAGAGCATACATCCATGGGCTTTTATGTTTTTCTGTCACGCTTAATGTATAGTTTAGCTTATCATACTGTATGTATTGGATAACGGCACAATAATTTGGGCTTTTTAAAGCTTGGGATCATAAAATGTCTTTGATGTAAGGCTTATCGAGCTCAGGTAGCATCAGGCTTGATTTTTCAGCCCGATCATAGCTCAAAACAATATATACATATTTAAGAGTACATATAACAGTACACTAGCTGCATTTTTGTTTGTTTTGAGTTTTTTTTCTAGTAGCGTTTACTCGGATAAATCCATAATAATGATGTTGATGCGCGACTGCTTTGCTAGCACTGACTGGAATATGTTCCAGGACTCTGCCAATATCATCTACGAGCTTACCACCTCCATCTCGGGCAATGAAGGTTCGCTGCTTCCCAATCAAAAACCCTGGATTAACACTGAGACATGTAATAAACTAAATGACAAAGCAACCGCACACAGACTAACGCAGCCATCCCGAGGCTACGGAGGAGGACACAAACGCATATTTGAAGTCCCGTTATGACCTCCTCAGAGTCATCAAACCGGCAAAATAAAAATATAGGAACAAGTTGGAATCCTATTATACCGGCTCCGACTCTAGTCGCATGCGGCAGGTGTCTACAGTCCATTATGGATTACAAAGGTAGGCCTAGGTATGATCTATCCAACAATGCCTCTCTATAAGATGAGCTCAATGCATTTTATGCACGTTTCGACAAAAACAACACAGAGCCGTGCACGAGGGCCCCCGCCGTCCCAGAGGACTGGGTGATCTCACTCGCAGAGGCCGACGTCAACACTCGCAAGGCCATGGGCCGGACGATATTCCAGGGCGTGGTTTCAGAGAATGTGCAGAACAGGTGGCAGGCATATTCACAGTCATTTTCAACCTCTCCTTGTCTCAGTCTACACCATAGTTTCCTCCAAGCTCGTCACCAAGCTCGAGATCCTGGGACTGAACACCTCCTTCTGCAACTGGATCCTGGACTGGCTGACCCCAGGTGGTGAGACTAGACAGCAACACCTCCACCACGCTGTCCCTGAAAAAGGGGGCCTTCCAGCCCCCTCCTGTACTCCCTGTTGTCTCACGACTCAAGTCTGCTGACAACACAACGGGGGTAGGCCTGATCGCCAACGGCGATGAGAAAGTCTACAGGGAGGATGTCAGAGAACTGGCAGTGTGGTGCCATGACAACAACCTCTCCCTCAACGTCAGCAACACCAAGGAGCTGATCATGGAGTACAGAAAAGATGGGGATGGGGATGGGGGGGAGTCAAGAGCTTCATGTTCCTCTGTGTCCACATCAATGAGTGCTTAACATGGTCTTCTCCCACCAGAACAGTTGTGAAGATGGCACAGCAATGCCTCTCCTCCCTTAAGAGGCTGAAACAATTTGGCAAGGCTCCTCAGATCCTAAGGAACCTTTACAGCTGCACCATTAAGAGCATCCTGACTGTTTTTTTCACCGCCTGGTACGGTAACTGCACCGCCCACAACTGGAAGTCTCTAAAGATGATAGTGCAGATGGCCAAGCGCATCACTGGAGGCGAGCTCCCAGCCATCCAGGACGTACATGCCAGGCGGTGTCCGAGACATGGACTGTTCTCTGTTCTCCGTTCTCCCGTCTGGCAGTAGGAACCGGTACATCTGTACCCACTCAGACACAACCTACGCTGCTACTAAAAGTATTATTGATTAGATGTATTACTCCATTACACTGCTGTCCATTGATTATTGATTTCCATTACCATTTGTATTTATATATTTATCCTGCTACTGGTCACTATTACTCCTGTTCACATGTATATATTACCATTAGTATTTTACCATAAGTATTTATATAATCCTGCAACCAGTCATTTTTCAGCCCTGTTCACATGTACTTTATATCCTACTACCAGTCATTGTCTATGTATAAACCCACCTCAACCACTCCAGAACCCATGCACATTGAATAAGGTACAGGCACTGACCTGTATATAAATTTACTTACATTCTCATTTCTAACTCACATCGTAGTTCTGTGTGGTTTTTATTTATTTTTTTAACATATTTTATACTAGTATGTGCTATTATTATATTCACTGCATTGTTGGCAAAGTGCTCTCAATATAAACATTTTACTGTACTGTTTTACACCTGTTCTATCCTTCCATGTAAGAATGATGGAGGCCACTGTTCTTGGGGACCTTCAATGATGCAGAAATGTTTTGGTATCCTCCCCAGTCTGTGCCTCTACACAATCCTGTCTCTGAGCTCTACGGACAATTCCTTTGACCTAATGGCTTGGTTTTTGCTCTGGCATGCACTGTTAACTGTGGGACCTTATATAGATAGACAGGTGTATGCCTTTCCAAATCATGTCCAATCAATAGAATTTACTACAAGTGGACACCAGTAAAGTTGTAGAAACATCTCAAGGATGATGAATGGAAACAGAATGCACATGAGCTCAATTTCGAGTCTCATAGCAAAGGGTCTGAATACTTATGTAAATACAGTGCCTTGCGAAAGTATTCGGCCCCCTTGAACTTTGCGACCTTTTGCCACATTTCAGGCTTCAAACATAAAGATATAAAACTGTATTTTTTTTGTGAAGAATCAACAACAAGTGGGACACAATCATGAAGTGGAACGACATTTATTGGATATTTCAAACTTTTTTAACAAATCAAAAACTGAAAAATTGGGCGTGCAAAATTATTCAGCCCCCTTAAGTTAATACTTTGTAGCGCCACCTTTTGCTGCGATTACAGCTGTAAGTCGCTTGTGGTATGTCTCTATCAGTTTTGCACATCGAGAGACTGAAATTTTTTTTCCTATTCCTCCTTGCAAAACAGCTCGAGCTCAGTGAGGTTGGATGGAGAGCATTTGTGAACAGTAGTTTTCAGTTCTTTCCACAGATTCTCGATTGGATTCAGGTCTGGACTTTGACTTGGCCATTCTAACACCTGGATATGTTTATTTTTGAACCATTCCATTGTAGATTTTGCTTTATGTTTTGGATCATTGTCTTGTTGGTAGCCAAATCTCCGTCCCAGTCTCAGGTCTTTTGCAGACTCCATCAGGTTTTCTTCCAGAATGGTCCTGTATTTGGCTCCATCCATCTTCCCATCAATTTTAACCATCTTCCCTGTCCCTGCTGAAGAAAAGCAGGCCCAAACCATGATGCTGCCACCACCATGTTTGACAGTGGGGATGGTGTGTTCAGGTTGATGAGCTGTGTTGCTTGTACGCCAAACATAACGTCTTGCATTGTTGCCAAAAAGTTCAATTTTGGTTTCATCTGACCAGAGCATCTTCTTCCACATGTTTGGTGTGTCTCCCAGGTGGCTTGTGGCAAACTTTAAACGACACTTTTTATGGATATCTTTAAGAAATGGCTTTCTTCTTGCCACTCTTCCATAAAGGCCAGATTTGTGCAATATACGACTGATTGTTGTCCTATGGACAGAGTCTCCCACCTCAGCTGTAGATCTCTGCAGTTCATCCAGAGTGATCATGGGCCTCTTGGCTGCATCTCTGATCAGTCTTCTCCTTGTATGAGCTGAAAGTTTAGAGGGACGGCCAGGTCTTGGTAGATTTGCAGTGGTCTGATACTCCTTCCATTTCAATATTATCGCTTGCACAGTGCTCCTTGGGATGTTTAAAGCTTGGGAAATCTTTTTGTATCCAAATCCGGCTTTAAACTTCTTCACAACAGTATCTCGGACCTGCCTGGTGTGTTCCTTGTTCTTCATGATGCTCTCTGCGCTTTTAACGGACCTCTGAGACTATCACAGTGCAGGTGCATTTATACGGAGACTTGATTACACACAGGTGGATTGTATTTATCATCATTAGTCATTTAGGTCAACATTGGATCATTCAGAGATCCTCACTGAACTTCTGGAGAGAGTTTGCTGCACTGAAAGTAAAGGGGCTGAATAATTTTGCACGCCCAATTTTTCAGTTTTTGATTTGTTTGAAATATCCAATAAATGTCGTTCCACTTCATGATTGTGTCCCACTTGTTGTTGATTCTTCACAAAAAAATACAGTTTTATATCTTTATGTTTGAAGCCTGAAATGTGGCAAAAGGTCGCAAAGTTCAAGGGGGCGAATACTTTCGCAAGGCACTGTACGTAAAAAAACAAAAAAACATTTGAAAACTTTTCTAAAAACCTGTTTTCACTTTGTCAGTATGGGGTATTGTGTGTAGATTGATAAGGATTTAAAAAACATTTAAATTCATTTTAGAACACGGCTGTAATGTAACAAAATGTGGAAAAAGTGAAGGGGTCTGAATACTTTCCGAATGCACTGTATCTGTATCATGCGAGGCAAATATATGTTTTAATGGTTTAGTGGTGCTAAAAAAGACATGGTTCAAATAAAGACAAATACAATTTTTACAGAATAAAAGGATGTTACAATGAGGAAATGGAAGTACTATCATCTCATCAGCAGGTACTCTATAATGTTACTCTATAATGGCCACTTGTTAGGATTTTGACTGCCTTGACATCAGTGTTAATTAAACTTCTTAGGGCTAGGTGTCCCGCTAGCAGGGCACCTTCCGGTGAAACTGGAGGGCGCACAATTCAAATAGATAATCATATGAAGCTCCTGCTCCTTTTCATCTGTTTTGTCCAATCATAGGCATGCATGCCTTTGCATAGTATTTCATGCAGTCCTCTCATTGGAAAATGTACATAATTCAGTTGCACGGTCTGATTGAGCTGATCTGCCCGGCTCCCTGACACAGGTTCTGGGTGGTCACTTCAGTCACTTGTCAAGCTTTTGAAATGAAATACAGTGGCTAATATGTGACTAAAATGACAGTGACTAAATCTATACAAAAACTGTCCAGAGTTTGAAGGATGAAATGACTACAATGTGACTGAGACTAAAAGGCATTTGAGTCAAAAGACTAAGACAAAATGGTTATCTAAAATAGCAGCCAAAATGAACACTGCTTGACATACAGGGCTCTATTTTAACAAGCCTGAAGCAATGGTAAACCTTAGCACTGGCGTTAGTGCTATAGGCTCAGGGGTGTGCCAGAAATATTTGAGCTATTTTCACAACCGGAATTATGGCCGCAGTAGCTGGTGGTGGCGCGAAACGGCTGGGTTTTGATAAATAAACAAGCTGAAGGTGTGTCAAGGCTTGACCCCTCACTGGCCAATTAGAACCTGCTTCATGGCTACATTTGTGGTTTCTCCAAGTTGCGTATTTACTGTCTTCAACTGCAATTTGAACGTTTGTCTGTTAAAGCCTAGTTTGTAAAATAGTCTACATAAAAAAATAACAAAATCTAGGCCGATCCCATATTTGTTATGTAGTATTATCTAAAATAAGGAGGCACGACAACAAGGTTCTAGCTTCAGCATGTTTACTAACCTAGTCTGCATACATGTCATACATACTGTACAGTTGAAGTCGGAAGTTTACACACACTTAGGTTGAAGTCATTAAAACTCGTTTTTCAACCACTCCACACATTTCTTGTTCACAAACTATTGTTTTGGCAAGTCAGTTAGAACATCTACTTTGTGCATGACACAAGTAATTTTTCCAACAATTGTTTACAGACAGATTATTTCACTTATAATTCACAGTATCACAATTCCAGTGGGTCAGAAGTTTACATACACTAGGTTGACAGCTTGGAAAATTCATTTTAGAATGCGGCTGTAATGCAACAAAATGTGGAAAAAGTGAAGGGGTCTGAATACTTTCCGAATGCACTGTATCTGTATCATGCGAGGCAAATATATGTTTTAATGGTTTAGTGGTGCTAAAAAAGACATGGCTCAAATAAAGACAAATATACATTTTACAGAATAAAAGGATGTTGTTACAACGAGGAAATGGAAGTACAGACTGATTATTTCACTTATAATTCACTGTATCACAATTCCAGGGTGTCAGAAGTTTACATGCACTAAGTTGACAGCTTGGAAAATTCCATAAAATTATATTATGGCTTTAGAAGCTTCTGATAGGCTAATTGACATAATTTGAGTCAATTGGAGTTGTACCTGTGGATGTATTTCAAGGCCTACCTTCAAACTCAGTGCCTCTTTAATTAACATCATGGGAAAATCAAACGAAATCAGCCAAGACCTCATCTGTACAAACAATAGTACGCAAGTATAAACAGCATGGGACCACGCAGCCATCATACCGCTCAGGAAGGAGGATGCGCTCTGTCTCCTAGAGATGAATGTACTTTGCTGCGAAAAGTGCAAATCAATCCCAGAACAACAGCAAAGGACCTTGTAAAGATGCTGTAGGAAACAGGTACAAATGTATTCACAGTAAAAAGAGTCCTATATCAACATAACCTGAAAGGCCGCTCAGCAAGGAAGAAGCCACTGCTCCAAAACTGCCATAAAAAAGCCAGACTACGGTTTGCAACTGCACATGGGGACAAAGAATGTACTTTTTCGAGAAATGTCCTCTGGTCTGATGAAACAAAAATAGAACTGTTTGGCCATAATCACCATCGTTATGTTTGGAGGACGAAGCGGGAGACTTCCAAGCCGAAGAACACCATCCCAACCGTGAAGCACGGGGGTGGCATTATCAAGTTGTGGGGCTTCTTTGCTGCAGGAGGGACTGGTGCACTTCACAAAATAGATGGCATCATGAGGAAAGAAAATTCTGTGGATATATTGAAGCAACATCTCAAGACATCAGTCAGAAAGTTAAAGCTTGGTCGCAAATGCGTCTTCCAAAGCAGACTTCCAAAGTTGTGGAAAAATGGCTTAAGGACAACAAAGTCAAGGTATTGGAGTGGCCATCACAAAGCCCTGACCTCAAACCTATAGAAAATTTGTTGGCAGAACTGAAAATGCGTGTGCGAGCAAGGAGGCCTACAAACCTGACTCAGTTACACCAGCTCTGTCAGGAGGAATGGGCCAAAATTAACCCAACTTATTGTGGGAAGCTTGTGGAAGGCTACCCGGAACGTTTGACTCAAGTTAAACAATTTAAAGGCAATGCCACCATATACTAATTGAGTGTATGTAAACTTCTGACCCACTGGGAATGTGATGAAAGAAATAAAAGCTGAAATTAATTATTATCTCTGCTATTATTCTGACATTTCACATTCTTAAAATAAAGTGGTGATCCTAACTGACCTAAGACAGGGAATTTGTACTAGGATGAAATGTCAGGAATGGTGAAAAACAGAGTTTAAATGTATTTGGCTAAGGTGTATGTAAACTTCCGACTTCAACTATAGGTATGGATACCCCCAATGCACATCCTACTACATCTTCCTCTCTCCAATGAACAAGAATTCAACATGCATAACCACTGAAGCATAACTGAAATGCAATTAGGAAACCAGTGTTATTCTCTAACATTCTACTTAAATTAATTTTCCATTAAATTACACAGTCTGAACATTAACTTAGGTACAGTCTCTTTTTGTTGGGTATGGTCCCCAACAGTTTGTTTTCTCTTCATGTAACATAGTCTTTCAGCCACTCTGGTGGCTTCACATCCCTTTTTGGGCGAGCTTGTGGCTCTTTGAGCATTCTCTCTCCTTCCCCTTCTTTTTGAATTGTCTGTGACCTCAGTCTGTGTGGCTGATCTGGAAGAGCTCTGAGGTGTGTTTTGTTCCTCTGTACCTCCTCTGAGCCACATAGGAGTGTGGGGCATCTACTTTCCTGAGCACTATTGCTGGTGTCTTTGAATTTGTAATCCACACACGTTGACCTTCTGCCAGCTCTGGTTTCACCATAGCACGGTGTCTCCGATTAAAGTCTCCAGTTTACGTTTGTTTCAGCCATTTGTCCCTCTCAGCGAAGGCCTTCCTGTTAGGCCATCGGGGTTTAAGCTGAGCTGGCGAGAGAGGCAATGGGGAGCGCAGCCTCCTGCCCATCAGGAGCTCGGCAGGCCTATGATACAGTGGTGTAACTCTGTAAGCTAACAGAGCCCTGTATGGATCCTTGTTTTTTTTCAACAGTTCCTTGACTGTTTTCACAGCTCTCTCTGCCTTACCATTACTCTGTGCTGTACTCTGTACTGGTCACATGTGTGAAGACATTCTGTGGCAAAAGCAGAAAAGGAGCTCGCGGGGAACTGGGGAGCGTTATCTGTAACCAGGACCTTAGCAACCGTTGATAACACCAGCTGATGTGATTATGGGTGTCTTTGCTATTTCAGTGTATCTTGAATAGTAATCTACCATTAGCAGATAAGAGTCATTTTTCCAAAATAACATATCTGCCCCTACCTTTTGCCATGGACGTTTTGGCAGTTCCGTTGCCATCATTGGCTCCGGATGACAAGGTTGACATTATGTACACATCTCACACTGGGCCGCCAGCTTGGCAATCTGAGTACTCAGACCAAGCCACCACAATGACAACTGTTGAGCCCTCAGTCTGCATTTGATTATCCCAATGTGTCTCTCATGCAGTCTGCCTAGCATTTCTAGAGTCTCTGGGATAACTATATGTTGTCCTTTCATGAGAAGGTCTCCATTACAGTGGAAGTCACATTGGTGCACCCAATAGGGCTTTTTTTTATTTTTCCTTTATTTAACTAGGCAAGTCAGTTAAGAACAAATTCTTATTTTCAATGACGGACTAGGAACAGTGGGTTAACTGCCTGTTCAGGGGCAGAATGACAGATTTCTACCTTGTTAGCTCGGGGATTTGAACTTGCAACCTTTCAGTTACTAGTCCAACGCTCTAACCACTAGGCTACCCTGCGGCTTCAGTAGCTGAGGCAGTTCCTGCTGCCTGGGCCATCGCTTTTTGCACTGCTGCGCTATCTGTCGGCAGATGGGGTCTCGTTGTTGCTCCTCTGCAATCTGCTGCAGTTTGGTCTGAAATGCAGGTAGGCTGTCTCTTACTGCATTAATGAACACCTGTAGCCCACCCTCTAGACATTGCTCCTCCTCTGATAATGGACGTATAACTGGGGCCCCGGAGAGTGTGTCTGCTGTGATCATACCTTCCCTGGCACATACACCATCTTGTAGGTGAACCTCAGTAATCTGAGGCGAAAGCACATAACTCTGGGAGGCAAGTCGTCCAGTGCTTTTGTCCCTAACAGAGCCAACAGTGGTTTGTGGTCAGTCTCTGCTGTAAACTGCAGGCCAATAAGGTATTGGCTGAGCCTTTCACATGCCCATATGGTAGCCAACGCCTCCTTCTCCACTTGTGCATACCTTTGCTCTGTGTCAGATAAGCTTCGGGAAATGTATGCTATAGGATGCCACTCCATGCTGTCCTGCATCTGTGTGAGGACCGCCCCTAGCACAAAGGATGATGCATCTGCTGATACCTTTGTCTTAGCGTGGGGGCGGTTCTGGGCCAGCACTCTCTGTGAGACCAGGTCTCCTTTGATTTTGTCAAAAGCCACCTGTTGCACATGACCCCATGACCAGTCATTCTCTTTGGCTAGTAAGTCTCTCAGGGGTTTGGTTAAATCTGAAAACTGTGGGAGGAACTTACCCACATAAGAGGCCATGGCTAAGAAGGTCCTGACTTCAGCCATATTCTGGGGTCTGTGATGGCGCTGTGATGGCGCTGATCTTCTCCGGGTCCGGTTCTATTCCAGCTGCACTGATTTTGTGTCCCAAGAAGAAGACCTCTGACTGTGCAAAAGTGCATTTTTCAATGAGTGTCAGGCCAGTCTCCTGGAGTCTGGTCAGAACGGCTGTGAGCCTTACATCATGTTCTGCTCTGTCCCTTCCGCACACGAGCACATCGTCCACGTGGACTATGACGCCACTCAGCCCGTCCAACAGCTGGGACATGCGTCTTTGGAAATGCTCAGGACCGGAAGCGATTCCAAATGGCAAAACGTTAAAACAGTACCAGCCAAGTGGTGTTATAAACGTTGTGAGCGCCCTACTCTCTGGTGACAGTGGTATCTGCCAGAAGCCTGAGCGGCATCCAACCTTCTGAAGACTTGTGAACCATCCAACTGAGCCAGTGACTGCTCCACTGAGGGTAAGATGTGTCTCTCTCTGCAGAGTACCTCATTCAAGTTAGTCATGTCCACACAGATCTTTATGTCTCCATTGGCTTTTGGGACCACCACCATCCCTGCACACCAGTCTGTGGGACTCTCTATTTGAGACACCGCCCCAATTTCTTCCATCCTCCCCAACTCTTCCTTTACTCTGGCCAATAAAGGGATAGGCACACGGCGGGAGGTGGTAAGGTCATAGGGGACAGCATCCTCTGTCAAGCGGATTTTGTAGTCACCTTCTCTCCTTCCTAGGCCAGAAACACTTTTGGGAATTCATTTTTGAAAACCTCACCTGGGTCCTCCAGTTCGCTCACTCGCTCAATGAGTTGCAATGCTTCAATTGCTGGCAGCACCAGCAAGTCTGGCCAGAGAGTCAATGATGAAGACAGGCTGGATGGCACTTTTGTCTACTCTCCAGTTTAATCACCAACTGCCCTACCACTGGTAATATCTTATTACTGGGTCCGTACAGTTTTTTGTTTGTAAAGAGCAAAGGGCCATCTCTACTATATCTATACAGCCTAGTTTGGATTGCTGTCACTGCTGCCCCTGTGTCTAGTTTAATGAGTTTCATGTCTGAATGCCAGCCAGCGTTGTTTTCCCTTACTTCTCCCAGAAAGATGCTGTCCTGCTGTACCTCCTCTGAGCCTCATGCATTTGCTTTAATCAACAGACAGCTGAAAAGTGTCCTCTCCTGTGACATTTCCTGCATTCCGCATCCTTTGCTGGGCAATCTTTCCATCTGTGGAAAGGTGATTTCCCCACATTTGCGACAAACACTTGAACTAGCTACTGGTGCTGTCTGTGATTGTTTGCTCCATGTCTGTCTCTGTTCTGTGTTCCCCTCCGTTTTTTTAGCTTAGTATGAAAACAGATTTATTCCTTCTCTCTCTTCACTCTGCAAGGAGCTGCTGATGTATTTTCATTGTCTCACTCTGCCTAACCTGGTTTACAGCTTTGGATAAGGTAAGCTGGGAATCCAACTGTAACTTTTCAGAAAGTTATATATTTCTTATTCCCACTACAATCCGATCTCGGATCAGCTCTTCCCTGAGCACGGGAAACTGACAATGTTCTGCTAGTTTGTGAACAGCTGTGATAAAACTGTCGGTGGTTTCACCCTGCTCCAGTTTTGTGCACATTAAACCTAGCTTAAACCTGACACCATGTAGTATTATCGAAGATAAGGAGGCAAGACAACGAGGTTCTAGCTTCAGCATGTTTGCAAACCTAGTCTGTGCATGTCATACATAGTTATGGATACCCCCAAGGGACATCCTACTACAGCTAAATACTGTAACTTGTTATAACCTGTCAGAATATGGTCATAACACTATCCTGACCCATATGTTTACACCTGTTGTGACATACTGTTTATTGCATTATTTTGTGGCTGTGAGTATAAGTAAAAATAAAAACACCAATAAAAAATGGCTCAAGTAAAAGTAAAAGTCACCCAGCAAAATACTACTTGAATAAAAGTCCCCCAAAAAATCTGGTTTGAAATGTACATAAGTACAGTGGTGGAAAAAGTACAATATTTTCATACTAGTAATAGTACAATGTAAATGCTATACAATTCCTCATTTAGCAAACCAGACGGCACAATTTATATACTGTTTAAAAAAAAATATATATATATATATATATATATATATATAGAACAGACATGGGAACATTCCAACACTCATCATTTACAAACGATGACAGCATTATTTGTGTTTATTGAGTCTGCCAGATCAAAGGCAGCACATATGACAACACATTACAATGATTTATAATGATAGGTGTGTGAATGGGACCATAACTCTGTCCTGCCTGAGCATTAAAAATGTAACAAGTTCTTTTTGATGTCAGAGAAAATGTATGGGAGTACAAAGTACCTATTTCCAAAAAAATATAAACTGTAAAGTATAGATACCCCAAAAAGCTGTAGTACTTTAAAGTACTTTTACTTAAGTACTTTACACCACTGTAAGCCAGATAGGCCTATCACGTACATGCCCTTATGTCAATCATCAGTCAAAAAGAGGGTGTCTTGTCCTGCTCCTGATATCTGCTCCTGCATTCATCCCAATCAAAGCATTCGGGGAGGTGCGTGTCTGACATCAATGTGTGCGCAATTAATTTAATATGGTCAATTTCAGAAAATGTTATATAACGTAAACAAACTGTTGACCATTAGTCTATGGTTTCATTGGATGTTTGCTTTGCATGCTAGGTTTTGGGGTTTTGGCACTCTTACGTAGGTGACATAACCAGATATAAAAAAAACAATAATAATAGTAATAATTTCACCTTTAATTAACCAGGTAGGCTAGTTGAAAACACGTTCTCATTTGCAACTGCGACCTGGCCAAGATAAAGCAAAGCAGTGTGACACAGACAACAACACAGAGCTACACATGGAATAAACAATAAACAAGCCAATAACACAATAAACAAGTCAATGGCACAGTAGAAAAAAGAAAGTCTATATACAGTGTGTGCAAAAGGCATGAGGAGAACACATTGGGAGGGATCTTAGAGTATTCCTACATACAGAATCCTTCCAGATCTTTGATATCCTTCCAATGGAAGCTAAAGACAACCATAACATCAAAGATCCACCACCATATTTTATAGTAGGAATGGGGTTCTTTTCTCCTCATGCTTTCTCATTGACAACAAAGCCCACCATCATGTCATCCCAAAAAATGTAAACAACTGTAGTTTGCTAAACAGCATTGGCACTTGGATTGGAGCCAGTGCTTTGGTCAGATGACATGAAAATAGCTCCTTGGCCATGCACACCAG
Organism: Oncorhynchus mykiss; assembly: GCF_057628025.1. Taxonomy (NCBI): domain Eukaryota; kingdom Metazoa; phylum Chordata; class Actinopteri; order Salmoniformes; family Salmonidae; genus Oncorhynchus; species Oncorhynchus mykiss. Next base: position 6,935,723 of record NC_143045.1, read on the forward strand.
TGGTGGGTTTGGCATCAACATAAGAAAGCATGAGCAGAAAAGAACCCCATACCTACTGTAAAATATGGTGGTGGACCTATGATGTTATGGGGCTATTTTACTTCCACTGGTTCTGTGGCCTTTGTTAAAGAGCCACTGAACACGCCAATTGGCACGTGTGTTTTTCTGTTGCTAATCGAGATGTGTTTCCTGACCGATTTCACGTTTGGTTAATGATGTTTGTCCCCCATGAGACACTATAGACGAGGAAGCATATTTCACTGCCTCAAAATCTCCAGAATTAATCTAAGATAACTCAATAAATCTGTAAATAATTTTTACGTTTTTGCCAAGGATGTTTTAGTTGGGCAATTATACATCTAACTAGGGTGTTTGGTGCAGCATTTTTCAAGTTAAAAATAAGTGTGACTTGTTGTTTTATGTCAAAAAAAAGTCAGAGCTGTGGGGCATTGGTGGTTCCATTCTTCTTCCATTTATGAATGATGGAAGCCACTGTGTTCCCTTCCCCAGATCTGTGCCTCGACACAATCCTGTCCACGGACAATTCCTTTGACCTCATGGCTTGGTTTTTGACATTTTGACATGCACTGTCAACTGTGGGACCTTATATAGACAGGTCTGTGCCTTTCCAAATCATATCCAATCAATTGAATTTACCACGGGTGGACTCCAATCAAGTTGTAGCAACATCAATGGATGATCAATGGAAACAGGATGCATCTGAGCTCAATTTCGAGTCTCATAGCAAAGGTCTGAATACTTATGTAAATATGTAAATAAGGTATTTCTAATTTTTTTTATATACTTTTTGCAGAAATGTCTAAAAACCTGTTTTCACTTTGTCATTATCGGCAATTGTGTGTAGATTGATGAGGACATGTTTTTATTTATTTATTTAATTTAATAACCTCTTGGGGCTAGGGGGCAGAATTTTCACTTTTGGATAAATAGCGTGCCCAATTTCAACTTCCTGCTACTCATGCCAAGAATATAAGATATGCATATAATTCACACATTTCGATAGACAACACTCTGAAGTTTCTAAAACTGTTTGAATTATGTCTGTGAGTATAACATAACTTATGTAGCAGGCAAAACCCAGAGGACTAACTGTTCAGATTTTTTTTCCCTTCTATGTTCCCTGAATTGTCATTGCCAAGGGATATTTCATAGGAACCTGTTTTCAGACTGTCACCAGTCTTTGGAATTTGGTTGAGGTTATTCCTTTGTGCAATGAAGATGTAGGCCAACTCGGAACTGGGTACACTGTTGAGAGTTGCGCAAGACGTGAAAAGCAGCGCTGGTTTGTTTTCATTCTTGTATTGAACACAGAAAGACCCGTCTACAATTTGATCGATTATTAGCGTTTAAAAATAACTAAAGTTGTATTACAAAAGTAGTTTGAAATATTTTGGCAAAGTTTATAGGCAACTTTTGAAATATTTTGTAGTGACGTTGCGTTTTTTGTAAGCTGTTTTTTTCTGGATCAAACGCGCTTTATAAATGGACATTTTGGATATGTATGGACGGAATTAATCAAACAAAAGGACCAATTGTGATGTTTATTGGACATATTGGAGTGCCAACAAAATAAGCCCGTCAAAGGTAATGCATGTTTTATATTTTATTTCAGCGTTTTGTGTAGCGCCTGCAGGGTTGAAATATGCTAACCCCTTTGTTTACTGCTGGTGCTATCATCAGATAATAGCTTCTTATGCTTTCGCCGAAAAGCATTTTTTAAATCTGACATGTTGGCTGGATTCACAACGAGTGTATCTTTAATTGAGTATCTTACATGTGTGATTTAACGAAAGTTTGAATTTTATAGTATTTTATTTGAATCTGGCGCTCTGCATTTTCCCTGTCATTTGGCCAGTTGAGACATTTGCGTCGCGCCTATCCCTTAAGAATAAGACTGTAACATAACAACATGTGGGAAAAAATGAAGGGGTCTGAATAGTTTACAAATGCATTTTAACATGCATTTGACACTTATCGCCAGCCGAAAATAGATCCCACAGTGTCAATTCAGCTTGAATGACAAATTGCTTTGCATGTTTCCACTTTCCAGACTAAAATTCAATGATGAATGAAAAATGATAGTGATTCACCTATTTCACTTAATCCCAGCATGGATGAACTCACTAATGCAGGATATAATTTAGCAAAGGAAGTGTCTGAACAGTGAAAATAAAAAAAGAATATCAACTTTTATCAGTGATAATGGAGCATTGATAACAGAATCGGATGATGTGCGTTACTCGGAGAGGAGTTGGATGTGTGTGAGGCAGAAATGGAGGAGCTGTTGTCACGCCCTGACCATAGTTTACTTTGTATTTTCTATGTTTTGATTGGTCAGGGTGTGATCTGAGTGGGTATTCTATGTTTCATGTCTTGTTTGTCTATTTCTATGTTCAGCCTGATATGGTTCTCAGTCAGAGGCAGGTGTTCGTCATTGTCTCTGATTGGGAACCATATTTAGGTAGCCTGGGTTTCACTGTGTGTTTGTGGGTGATTGTTCCTGTCCTATGTGTCCCTGTGTCCACACTATATAGGCTGTTAGGGTTTCGTTACGTTTTGTTTTGTAGTATTGTATTGGAGATTCGTGTTTCGTATTATTAATAAACATGGATCGTAAACCACACGCTGCATTTTGGTCCGACTCTCCTTCGTATAAAGACGAAACTCATTACAGAATCACCCACCACCAACGGACCAAGCGGCGTGTCAACAGGCAGCAGCAGCAGCAAAAAGAGGAGTTACGTTGTAAGGATTTCTGGACATGGGAGGAAATCCTCGACGGGAGAGGACCCTGGGCTAAACCAGGGGAGTATAGCCGCACCAAGGTGCAGCCGAAGAAGGAACAGAGGCAGCAGGAGCAGCAGCAGCCGCAGTGGGAGAGAGCGTCATGGGAGTATGAATTAGATAATGGTGGACCATGGGCTCAACCGGGAGAATATCGCCGTCCCAAGGAAGAACTGGAGGCGGCGAAAGCTGAGAGGCGCAAATATGAGGAAGTAGCACGACGGAGCGGATGGAAGCCCGAGAGTAAGCCTCAAAAATTTCTTGGGGGGGGGCTAACAGGGAGTATGGCTACGCCAGGTCGCAGACCTGAGCCAACTCCCCCTGTTTATCGTGAGGAGCCAAGGAGGAGACCAGAACCGGTGTTGGAGGTAAGCGAAGCAGAGACTGTGAAGGAGTTAATGGGGAAATTGGAGGAGAGTGAAATGAGGGAGTTGCTGTGTTGGTGCTTTAAATATGATATTCGCCCGAAGGAGCGTGTCGGGGATTTATTGGCACCTGGGTCAGTGCTCTCTACTCGTCCTGAGGTGCGTGCTAGTCAGCTGGTGAAGACAGTGCCAGTCTCACGCACCAGGCCTCCTGTGTACCTCCCTAGCCTTGCATGTCCTGTGCCAACACCGCTCTCAAGATCTCCAGTACGCCTTCACGGTCTAACCCATCCTGTGCCACCTCCACACCCCAGCCCTCCGGTAGCAGCTCCCCGCACTAGGCTTCCTGTGCGTGTCCTCGGCCCAGTACCACCAGTGCCAGCACCACGCATCAGGCCTACAGTGCGCCTCGCCTGTTTAGCGCTGTCGGAGTCTCTCACCTGTTCAGCGCTGCCAGAGCCTTCCTCCTCTTCAGCACTGTTGGAGTCTCCCGCCTGTTTAGCGCTGTCAGAGCTTTCCGCCTCTACAGCGTTGCCGGAGTCTCCCGCCTGTTCGGAGCTGCCAGTCTGCATGGAGCTGCCAGTCTGCATGGAGCTGCAAGTTTGTATAGAGCTGCCAGTCAGCAAGGAGCTACCAGTATGCATAGAGCTGCCAGTCTGCAAGGAGCTGCCAGTCTGCAAGGAGCCGCCAGAGCTGCCAGTCTGCAGGATGCTGCCAAAGCTGCCAGTCTGCAAGGAGCCGCCAGAGCTGCCAGTTTGTAAGGAGCCGCCGGAGCTGCCAGTTTGTAAGGAGCAGCCAGGGCCGCCAGTTAGCAGGGAGCAGCCAGGGCCGCCAGTCAGCATGGAGCAGCCAGGGCCGCCAGTCAGCATGGAGCAGCCAGGGCCGCCAGTCAGCATGGAGCAGCCAGGGCCGCCAGTCAGCATGGAGCAGCCAGGGCCGCCAGTCAGCATGGAGCAGCCAGAGCAGCCAGGGCCGCCAGTCAGCATGGAGCAGCCAGAGCAGCCAGAGCTGTCAGTCAGCATGGAGCAGCCAGAGCAGCCAGGGCCGCCAGTCAGCATGGAGCAGCCAGAGCTGCCAGTCAGCATGGAGCAGCCAGAGCAGTCTGCCAGCATGGAGCAGCCAGAGCTGTCAGTCAGCATGGAGCAGCCAGAGCAGCCAGTCTGTGTCGACCAGTCTCTTCCAGATCTGCCAGTCGTCCAGACTCTTCCAGATCTGCCCGTCGTCCAGACTCTTCCAGATCTGCCAGTCGTCCAGACTCTTCCAGATCTGCCAGTCGTCCAGACTCTTCCAGATCTGCCAGTCGTCCAGACTCTTCCAGATCTGCCAGTCGTCCAGACTCTTCCAGATCTGCCAGTCGACCAGACTCTTCCAGATCTGCCAGTCGACCAGACTCTTCCAGATCTGCCAGTCGACCAGACTCTTCCAGATCTGCCAGTCGACCAGACTCTTCCAGATCTGCCAGTCGTCCAGACTCTTCCAGATCTGCCAGTCGTCCAGACTCTTCCAGATCTGCCAGTCGTCCAGACTCTTCCAGATCTGCCCGTCGTCCAGACTCTTCCAGATCTGCCCGTCGTCCAGACTCTTCCAGATCTGCCAGTCGTCCAGACTCTTCCAGATCTGCCAGTCGTCCAGACTCTTCCAGATCTGCCCGTCGTCCAGACTCTTCCAGATCTGCCCGTCGTCCAGACTCTTCCAGATCTGCCCGTCGTCCAGACTCTTCCAGATCTGCCAGTCGTCCAGACTCTTCCAGATCTGCCAGTCGACCAGACTCTTCCAGATCTGCCAGTCGACCAGACTCTTCCAGATCTGCCCGTCGTCCAGACTCTTCCAGATCTGCCCGTCGTCCAGACTCTTCCAGATCTGCCAGTCGTCCAGACTCTTCCAGATCTGCCAGTCGTCCAGACTCTTCCAGATCTGCCAGTCGTCCAGACTCTTCCAGATCTGCCAGTCGACCAGACTCTTCCAGATCTGCCAGTCGACCAGACTCTTCCAGATCTGCCAGTCGACCAGACTCTTCCAGATCTGCCAGTCGACCAGACTCTTCCAGATCTGCCAGTCGTCCAGACTCTTCCAGATCTGCCAGTCATCCAGACTCTCTCAGATCTGCCAGTCGACCAGATTCTCCCAGATCCGCCAGTCGACCAGATTCTCCCAGATCCGCCAGTCGACCAGATTCTCCCAGATCCGCCAGTCGACCAGATTCTCCCAGATCCGCCAGTCGACCAGATTCTCCCAGATCCACCAGTCGACCAGATTCTTCCAAATCTGCTAGTCGACCAGGATCTGCTGAAACCGCCAGCCAGCCAGGTTCTGGTAGTTTCTACTACCTGCCTGAGCTTCTTCTCAGTGCTGAGCTTCTTCTCAGTGCTGAGCTTCCTCTCAGTGCTGAGCTACCCATCTGTCCCGAGTTACCTCTGTCCCGAGCTGTCCCTCTGTCTCATGTTATCATTGTGGTGGGTAACCTATTTAGGGACGTTTAGGAGGGGGATTAAAACTGTCATGGAGTGGGGTCCACGTCCAGCGCCAGAGCCGCCACCGCGGACAGATGCCCACCCAGTCCCTCCCCTATAGGTTCAGGTTTTGCGGCCGGAGTCCGCACCTTGGGGGGGGGTACTGTCACGCCCTGACCATAGTTTACTTTGTATTTTCTATGTTTTGATTGGTCAGGGTGTGATCTGAGTGGGTATTCTATGTTTCATGTCTTGTTTGTCTATTTCTATGTTCAGCCTGATATGGTTCTCAGTCAGAGGCAGGTGTTCGTCATTGTCTCTGATTGGGAACCATATTTAGGTAGCCTGGGTTTCACTGTGTGTTTGTGGGTGATTGTTCCTGTCCTATGTGTCCCTGTGTCCACACTATATAGGCTGTTAGGGTTTCGTTACGTTTTGTTTTGTAGTATTGTATTGGAGATTCGTGTTTCGTATTATTAATAAACATGGATCGTAAACCACACGCTGCATTTTGGTCCGACTCTCCTTCGTATGAAGACGAAACTCATTACAGCTGTGCCTGGTACAACACTACAACTCTGGCTCTTCCTTACAGGGAGTCAAACATGGACCTTGGCCAAAGATTGATAGGTCAGCAAATATTCACAACTACTTGCATGCTTTGCAGAAACTGTGCACTAAATAACCAAATAAGCTTTTGATTGCAGTTATGTATTATATTAAAAAAAGGATTGTATTTCATTTTTTTAGAAACAACACAAACCCTACACATACAAATATCATACAAACATCAACTACACATAAGTATGATTCCGCCCCTCTGCCACCAATCAGAGGCAGGTGTCATTAGTTGTCTATGATTGAGAATCATACTTAGGTAGCCTGGGTTTCACTGTGTGTTTGTGGGTGATTGTTCCTGTCTCTGTGTTTGCACCAGATAGGGCTGTTTTGGTTTTTCCACATTTCTTGTTTTGTTAGTTTATTCATGTATAGTGTCTATATTAAAGAACCATGAATAACCACCACGCTGCATTTTGGTCCGCCTCTTCTTCACCTCAAGAAAACCGTTACAACATCACACATGCCCAGACCCACTAGCTCACACCCCATCTCCAGCCCCTGCATCACTCTCCGCCACATGGCCTCAAACTGCACCATTTTGTTTCACTCCACCACCCAAGCACCTTTAACTTTTTTGACCTTTCCATTGCGTTAATGTCTGAGTTGAGTGTGTAAAGCTGTCATCCAGGCAAAGGGTGGCTATTTTGAAGAATGTAAAATATAAAATATATTTTGATTTGTTTTAAACTTTTTGGGTTATTACATGATTCCATATGTTTTGTTTCATAGTGTTGATGTATTGACTATTATTCTACAATGTATAAATTTGTAAAAATAAAGAAAAAGCCTTGAAAGAGTAGGTGTGTGTCGAGGTGAGTGGAGCTGGTGCATCGAAGTCAGGCGCAGGAGAGCAGAGATGAGTGGACAAAGCACTTTACTAAGGCAATCATTTGCACAGAACGTAACTGCGTCACAAAACAAATGCCCAACGAACCAGTGAGGCAACACAAAGTACAAAAAGTACAAAGTACGGGTAATAAAATCAACCCGGTGCAAACTAGCCAGAAGCGTGCCAACCACAACAATAAACAATTACACACACAGACATGGGAATGAGGGAATGAATACCAGGTGTGTGGGAAAACAAGACAAAACAAATGGAAAATGAAAGGTAGATCGGCGATGGCTAGAAGACCGGTGACGTCGGCCGCCGAACGCCGCCCGAACGAGGAGAGGGACTGACGTCGGCGGAAGTCGTGACAGTGTGTCCAAACTTTTGAGTGGGACTGTATATATACATATTTGTTGTTTGTAGTCACTTATTAAGCATCCTTGTCTAAATATTTTATATTTTTTGTGGTCCACTTAAACAATTGCTGTAGATCATGAGTCACGTTGTACAAACTAGCGAGAGCTTTCCGAGCTAAAGGTTAGCTGATGACCGCTAGCAGTGATTAGCTGACTGCTTGCTAGTAGCTAGTGAGCTGGCTAGCTTCTGTTGTGGGATTCCTTATTTGAGGTGAATAATACTTTAGAAAAAAACAGATCCACAACACATTGGGTGAGGCGGGTTGGAGGAGAGTGTTTTGAAGTAGAGTTTTTAGAAAATAATATTTTTCAAAATATGCGAAGAAAAATATATAAAAAGATATATACACGGAACACGATAAGACGAGGACAAAGGACGTCTGACTGCTACGCCATCTTGGATATACAGATGTATGTGCCACTGCATTCATTCACAATTGTAGTAAAGTGTGTGTTGCTTCTCAAGGCAGGCACGTGAACAGATTTTGCCCTCTTGTCCTCCTATGAAAAAAGTGCCCTTTTGATTGGTTGCATTTTTAAAAAACAAATTACTTTTAATTGTACTTTGAAACGAGCATTGGTGCATTGTATCGTATCAGTAGAACTTAGAAAACCTCATCCAAGCTCTGGTATCAATCGTCCCATCACTACAAGAGCGGGAAGTGTTTTTCTTACGAGACTACCATGGCCCCTCTCTGTGGCTATTCGCAGTAGTTTGTCTATATGTTCAGGTGATTTGTGACTTGGTAATTGGTTAACACCACAAAGTTTTTTTCACAGTCGCAAAACTTAAGGGTCAAGAATTTATATTAGGAGATATTGCATCATCGACAAAGACCAAAAACGAAATTCCCTTACATTGATGTCAGTTTTCCATGTTGATTCAACTTAATCACATTTATTTTGGGGATTGAAATTACGTGGAAACAACGTTGATTCAACCAGTTTTTGCCCAATGGGATTTGACCAAACAGGTATGGTGCCTTTTATTTGCCTGCCCCGAATGATTTAACAGAGGAGTGTTGAATTCAACATTTGAATAGAGAATTATACCTAGCCTTTTTAAAGTAGAATTAAGCCAATGCAATATTCGTCTCTTTGTTAGAACTGCCCTTTTCTTCCTTTCAACATCAGTACTGTATATATATATATATATATATATATATATATATATATATACAGTACTGATGTTGAAAGGAAGAAAAGGGCAGTATATATATATATATATCAAATATATATGTATATATATATATATATATATATATATATATATATATATATATATATATATATATATATTTGAACGTAGGCTGATACAGAATAGTAGCCTACATGATAAATTGTTTTTATCCTATGACCACAAGATAATTAGTTTTGACCACATGCAAATTAGTTTTGACCACAAGCGAGGTTTTGAAATAACTATTGAGATCAGTTATGGCCTATAACATATTGCCTAGTCTAGGGCTATATGTAGCCCAATAATGGACAAAAGTTTACTACTTAAAGTCCAAGGTCCTTACAAGTTCTGTTTAGAGGCGAATACTCCCATCTAAACGTGAATCGATTCTCAATTGCGGTACTGTTCTAGAAACATAAAGCCCTCTTACTTTCACATGACATCAAAATATTTTACAAATTCAACACACTGCTTCCACGTTATTTCAATCCAAAAAAGAAATGTGATGAAGTTGAATCATCATGGAAAACTGACATCAATGTAAGGGAATTTAGTCTTTTTTTCATATTGAATTCACGTTAGTTGACAACTCAACCAATGTACATCAAAACTTTGTATACTTAGTGTATATCAGTAGTTGAACTGACACGTGCCCAGTGGGATGGTTCCGACTACAGTATTTTTCAGTGGTAACACGTTTGTGGTGTCCGTCTTCCAGAGACACAGAAAGCTAGCTAATTACCACAGGTTCGCCTCTGTCTTCCGTCTGTTTACCGTATACAAGCGCTGTGACATGCCATGTGGGAAACCTAACCCTATAAAGGTGTGTAAAAATGTAACCTTTTTTCAATTATTATTTCTAGCTGATATGAAAGGTACATTCCTTGTTTCCAAAACTACCACAAGCCATGCGTTTCAATGTACAGAACGAGCGCCGGGGCTCTTAACAAAACTCCCCGAGCCAGAATATACAACCGTCATTAGGTGCTGAAGCCAAGGTAGTTAGGGTCTGTGAATGGATTAGGGCAATATAATGCTTAAAGTGCATAATTTCCAAACTTGAGCGGTGATACAGCTATTCATTTGCATTAACTACTGATATACACTGAGTGTACTTAAGCAATAAGGCCTGAGGGGGTGTGGCATATAGCCAATATACCACGGCTAAGGGCTGTTCTTATGCACGATGCAACGCCGAGTGCTAGGACACAGCACGTAGCCGTGGTATATTGGCCATATATCACAAACCCCCGAGGTGCCTTATTGCTATTATAAACTGGTTACCAACGTAATTAAAGCAGTACAAATAAATGTTTTGTTATGCCTATGGTACATTGTCTGATATACCATGGCTTTCAGCCAATCAGCATTCAGGGCTAGAACCACCTAGTTTATAATAAATATTAAGAACACCTGGGCCCTGTTTCAGAAAGCAGGTTTAACTAACTCTGAGTTTAAACTTGAACTCTGGGTTGATTAACTCTGAGCTGTCAAACTCTGAGTTTTCAGTTTCAGAGCATGTGATAACAATTAGTTCAATCAACTCTGAGTTAAGTTAACCGTAAGTAAAGCGTGTGCATGAGGACATAAAAAGCCCTCATCATTGGAACGCAGATAACATGATTCATGATGGTAACAGGAAAAAAAGGGCTCGAACCTCCTACTTCTCCCAAGTGGAGTTAGAAATATTAATGAAAGCGTATGCAGAATATATTGTTACGGTGCGTGAATGAGGACCCAAAAGCGAATTAACGTAAACAGAGCTTCTTTAATAAGAAAACAAACGTAGGCTCAGATGGACCGGCAGGTTCCGACAGGACAGGACAAGGTTGCAGCAAACATGACGATAGTCTGGTTCAGGCATGAACAACACAAACAAGAATCCGACAAGGACAGGAACAAAAACAGAGAGAGATATAGAGGACTAATCAGAGGGAAAAAGGGAACAGGTGGGAAAAGGGGTGACGAGGTAGTTAGGAGGAGACAAGGAACAGCTGGGGGAAAGAGGGGGAGAAAAGGTAACCTAAAACGACCAGCAGGGGGAGACAGGGTGAAGAGAAAGGACAGAAACAAGACACAACATGACAATACATGACAGTACCCCCCCACTCACCGAGCGCCTCCTGGCGCACTCGAGGAGGAAACCTGGCGGCAACGGAGGAAATCCTCGATCAGCGCACGGTCCAGCACGTCCCGAGAGGGAACCCAACTCCTCTCCTCAGGACCGTACCCCTCCCAATCTACTAGGTACTGATGACCACGGCCCCGAGGACGCATGTCCAAAATCCTACGGACCCTGTAGATGGGTGCGCCCTCGACAAGGATGGGGGGGGGGGGAAGACGAGCGGGGGCGCGAAGAACGGGCTTGATACAGGAGACATGGAAGACCGGGTGGACGCGACGAAGGTATCGCGGAAGAAGAAGTCGAACTGCGACAGGATTAATGACCTGAGAAATACGGAACGGACCAATGAACCGCGGGGTCAACTTGCGAGAAGCCGTCTTAAGGGGAAGGTTCTGAGTGGAGAGCCAAACTCTCTGACTGCGACAATATCTAGGACTCTTAGTTCTACGCTTATTAGCAGCCCTCACAGTCTGCGCCCTATAACGGCAAAGTGCAGACCTGACCCTCTTCCAGGTGCGCTCGCAACGTTGGACAAAAGCCTGAGCGGAGGGGACGCTGGACTCGGCGAACTGAGATGAGAACAGCGGAGGCTGGTACCCGAGGCTACTCTGAAAAGGAGATAGCCCGGTCGCAGACGAAGGAAGCGAGTTGTGGGCGTATTCTGCCCAGGGGAGCTGTTCTGACCAAGACGCAGGGTTGCGAAAAGAAAGACTGCGTAAGATGCGACCAATAGTCTGATTGGCCCGTTCTGCTTGACCGTTAGACTGGGGGTGAAAGCCGGAAGAGAGACTGACGGAAGCCCCAATCAAACGGCAAAACTCCCTCCAAAATTGAGACGTGAATTGCGGACCTCTGTCCGAAACGACGTCTGACGGAAGGCCATGAATTCTGAAAACATTCTCGATGATGATTTGTGCCGTCTCTTTAGCAGAAGGAAGCTTAGCAAGGGGAATAAAATGAGCCGCCTTAGAGAACCTGTCGACAACCGTAAGAATAACAGTCTTCCCCGCTGACGAAGGCAGTCCGGTGACAAAATCTAAGGCGATGTGAGACCACGGTCGAGAGGGAATGGGAAGCGGCCTGAGACGGCCGGCAGGAGGGGAGTTACCGGACTTAGTCTGCGCGCAGACCGAACAAGCAGCCACGAAGCGACGCGTGTCATGCTCCCGGGTGGGCCACCAAAAACGCTGGCGAATGGAAGCAAGCGTACCCCGAACGCCAGGGTGGCCGGCTAACTTGGCAGAGTGAGCCCACTGAAGAACGGCCAGACGAGTAGGAACGGGAACGAAAAGAAGGTTCCTAGGACAAGCGCGCGGCGACGGAGTTTGAGTGAGTGCTTGCTTTACCTGCCTCTCAATTCCCCAGACAGTCAACCCGACAACACGCCCCTCAGGGAGAATCCCCTCGGGGTCAGTGGAGGCTACTGAAGAACTGAAGAGACGAGATAAAGCATCAGGCTTGGTGTTCTTAGAGCCAGGACGATAAGAAATCACGAACTCGAAACGAGCGAAAAACAGCGCCCAGCGCGCCTGACGCGCATTAAGTCGTTTGGCAGAACGGATGTACTCAAGGTTCCTATGGTCAGTCCAAACGACAAAAGGAACGGTCGCCCCCTCCAACCACTGTCGCCATTCGCCTAGGGCTAAGCGGATGGCGAGCAGTTTGCGGTTTCCCACATCATAGTTACGTTCCGACGGCGACAGGCGATGAGAAAAATACGCGCAAGGGTGGACCTTGTCGTCAGAGAGGGAGCGCTGAGAAAGAATGGCTCCCACGCCCACCTCTGACGCGTCAACCTCGACAACGAACTGTCTAGTGACGTCAGGTGTAACAAGGATAGGTGCGGATGTAAAACGATTCTTGAGGAGATCAAAAGCTCCCTGGGCGGAAACAGACCACTTAAAGCACGTCTTGACAGAAGTAAGGGCTGTGAGAGGGGCTGCCACCTGACCGAAATTACGGATGAAACGACGACAGAAGTTCGCGAAGCCGAGAAAGCGCTGCAGCTCGACGCGTGACCTAGGGACGGGCCAATCAATGACAGCTTGGACCTTAGCGGGATCCATCTTAATGCCTTCAGCGGAAATAACAGAACCGAGAAATGTGACGGAGGAGGCATGAAAAGAGCACTTCTCAGCCTTCACAAAAAGACAATTCTCTAAAAGGCGCTGGAGGACACGTCGAACGTGCTGAACATGAATCTGGAGTGACGGTGAAAAAATCAGGATATCGTCAAGGTAAACGAAAACAAAGATGTTCAGCATGTCTCTCAGGACATCATTGACTAATGCCTGAAAGACAGCTGGAGCGTTAGCGAGGCCGAAAGGAAGAACCCGGTATTCAAAGTGCCCTAACGGAGTGTTAAACGCCGTCTTCCACTCGTCCCCCTCCCTGATGCGCACGAGATGGTAAGCGTTACGAAGGTCCAACTTAGTGAAAAACCTGGCTCCCTGCAGGATCTCGAAGGCTGAAGACATAAGAGGAAGCGGATAACGATTCTTCACTGTTATGTCATTCAGCCCTCGATAATCTATGCAGGGGCGCAGGGACCCGTCCTTCTTCTTAACAAAAAAAAACCCCGCTCCGGCGGGAGAGGAGGAGGGGACTATGGTACCGGCGGCAAGAGCTACAGACAAATAATCTTCGAGAGCCTTACGTTCGGGAGCCGACAGAGAGTATAGTCTACCCCGGGGGGGAGTGGTTCCCGGAAGGAGATCAATACTACAATCATACGACCGGTGTGGAGGAAGAGAGGTGGCCCTGGACCGACTGAACACCGTGCGCAGATCGTGATATTCCTCCGGCACCCCTGTCAAATCACCAGGCTCCTCCTGTGAAGAAGAGACAGAGGAAACAGGAGGGATAGCAGACATTAAACATTTCACATGACAAGAGACGTTCCAGGAGAGGATAGAATTACTAGACCAATTAATGGAAGGATTATGACAAACTAGCCAGGAATGGCCCAAAACAACAGGTGTAAAAGGTGAACGAAAAATTAAAAAAGAAATGGTTTCGCTATGATTACCAGAAACAGTGAGGGTTAAAGGTAGCGTCTCACGCTGAATCCTGGGGAGAGGACTACCATCCAGGGCGAACAAGGCCGTGGACTCCCTTAACTGTCTGAGAGGAATGTCATGTTCCCGAGCCCAGGTCTCGTCCATAAAACAGCCCTCCGCCCCAGAGTCTATTAAGGCACTGCAGGAAGCTGACGAACCGGTCCAGCGTAGATGGACCGACAAGGTAGTGCAGGATCTTGAAGGAGAGACAGGAGTAGTAGCGCTCACCAGTAGCCCTCCGCTTACTGATGAGCTCTGGCTTTTACTGGACATGAAGTGACAAAATGACCAGCAGAACCGCAATAGAGACAGAGGCGGTTGGTGATTCTCCGTTCCCTCTCCTTAGTCGAGATGCGGATACCTCCCAGCTGCATAGGCTCAGCACCCGAGCCGGCAGAGGAAGATGGTAGTGATGCGGAGAGGGGGGCAACGGAGAACGCGAGCTCCTTTCCACGAGCTCGGTGACGAAGATCAACCCGTCGCTCAATGCGAATAGCGAGTTCAATCAAGGAATCCACGCTGGAAGGAACCTCCCGGGAGAGAATCTCATCCTTTACCTCTGCGCGGAGACCCTCCAGAAAACGAGCGAGCAAAGCCGGCTCGTTCCAGCCACTGGAGGCAGCAAGAGTGCGAAACTCAATAGAGTAGTCTGTTATGGATCGATTACCTTGACATAGGGAAGACAGGACCCTGGAAGCCTCCTCCCCAAAAACAGATCGATCAAAAACCCGTATCATCTCCTCCTTAAAGTCCTGATACTGGTTAGTACACTCAGCCCTTGCCTCCCAGATTGCCGTGCCCCACTCACGAGCCCGTCCAATAAGGAGAGATATGACGTAGGCGACACGAGCAGTGCTCCTGGAGTAAGTGTTGGGCTGGAGAGAAAACACAATATCACACTGGGTGAGGAACGAGCGGCATTCAGTGGGCTCCCCAGAGTAACACGGCGGGTTATTGATTCTGGGCTCCGGAGATTCGAAAGCCCTGGAAGTGGCCGGTGGATCGAGGCGGAGATGGTGAACCTGTTCTGTGAGGTTGGAGACTTGGGTGGCCAGGGTCTCAACGGCATGTCGAGCAGCAGACAATTCCTGCTCGTGTCTGCCTAGCATCGCTCCCTGGATCTCGACGGCTGAGTGGAGAGGATCCGAAGTCGCTGGGTCCATTCTTGGTCGGATTCTTCTGTTACGGTGCGTGAATGAGGACCCAAAAGCGAATTAACGTAAACAGAGCTTCTTTAATAAGAAAACAAACGTAGGCTCAGATGGACCGGCAGGTTCCGACAGGACAGGACAAGGTTGCAGCAAACATGACGATAGTCTGGTTCAGGCATGAACAACACAAACAAGAATCCGACAAGGACAGGAACAAAAACAGAGAGAGATATAGAGGACTAATCAGAGGGAAAAAGGGAACAGGTGGGAAAAGGGGTGACGAGGTAGTTAGGAGGAGACAAGGAACAGCTGGGGGAAAGAGGGGGAGAAAAGGTAACCTAAAACGACCAGCAGGGGGAGACAGGGTGAAGAGAAAGGACAGAAACAAGACACAACATGACAATACATGACATATATATTAAGGAAAAAAGCAATACAGTAGCAGCAGAAAAATAATGTGAGCTGGCATGGCAGAAAATTGCTTAAAGAGTCAATGCGTGAGTATTAATTGAAAAAAAATAGAAGTTTATCTTGTGATCAACTTATTCAACATTTAGTATATACAGTGCCTTGCGAAAGTATTCGGCCCCCCTTGAACTTTGCGACCTTTTGCCACATTTCAGGCTTCAAACATAAAGATATAAAACTGTATTTTTTTGTGAAGAATCAACAACAAGTGGGACACAATCATGAAGTGGAATGACATTTATTGGATATTTCAAACTTTTTTAACAAATCAAAAACTGAAAAATTGGGCGTGCAAAATTATTCAGCCCCTTTACTTTCAGTGCAGCAAACTCTCTCCAGAAGTTCAGTGAGGATCTCTGAATGATCCAATGTTGACCTAAATGACTAATGATGATAAATACAATCCACCTGTGTGTAATCAAGTCTCCGTATAAATGCACCTGCACTGTGATAGTCTCAGAGGTCCGTTAAAAGCGCAGAGAGCATCATGAAGAACAAGGAACACACCAGGCAGGTCCGAAATACTGTTGTGAAGAAGTTTAAAGCCGGATTTGGATTCAAAAAGATTTCCCAAGCTTTAAACATCCCAAGGAGCACTGTGCAAGCAATAATATTGAAATGGAAGGAGTATCAGACCACTGCAAATCTACCAAGACCTGGCCGTCCCTCTAAACTTTCAGCTCATACAAGGAGAAGACTGATCAGAGATGCAGCCAAGATGTTAAGGTGCGTGAATGAGGACCCAAAAGCGAATTAACGTAAACAGAGTTTCTTTAATAACGAAACATACGTAGGCTCAGATGGACCGGCAGATTCCGACAGGACAGGACAAGGTTGCAGCAAACATGACGATAGTCTGGTTCAGGCATGAGTAACACAAACGAGAATCCGACAAAGACAGAAACAAAAACAGAGAGAGATATAGAGACCTAATCAGAGGGAAAAAGGGAACAGGTGGGAAAAGGGGTGAACGAGGTATTCAGAGAAGACAAGGAACAGCTGGGAGAAAGAGGGGAAGAAAAGGTAACCTAGTACGACCAGCAGAGGGAGACAGGGTGAAGAGAAAGGACAGAAACAAGACACAACATGACAATACATGACAGTATCCCCCCACTCACCGAGCGCCTCCTGGCGCACTCGAGGAGGAAACCTGGCGGCAACGGAGGAAATCATCGATCAGCGAACGGTCCAGCACGTCCCGAGAGGGAACCCAACTCCTCTCCTCAGGACCGTACCCCTCCCAATCCACTAGGTACTGATGACCACGGCCCCGAGGACGCATGTCCAAAATCTTACGGACCCTGTAGATAGGTGCGCCCTCGACAAGGATGGGGGGGGGGGGGAAGACGAGCGGGGGCGCGAAGAATGGGCTTAACACAGGAGACATGGAAGACCGGGTGGACGCGACGAAGATATCGCGGAAGAAGAAGTCGCACTGCGACAGGATTAATGATCTGAGAAATACGGAACGGACCAATGAACCGCGGGGTCAACTTGCGAGAAGCTGTCTTAAGGGGAAGGTTCTGAGTGGAGAGCCAAACTCTCTGACCGCGACAATATCTAGGACTCTGAGTTCTACGCTTATTAGCAGCTCTCACAGTCTGCGCCCTATAACGGCAAAGTGCAGACCTGACCCTCTTCCAGGTGCGCTCGCAACGTTGGACAAAAGCCTGAGCGGAGGGGACGCTGGACTCGGCGAACTGAGATGAGAACAGCGGAGGCTGGTACCCGAGGCTACTCTGAAAAGGAGATAGCCCGGTCGCAGACGAAGGAAGCGAGTTGTGGGCGTATTCTGCCCAGGGGAGCTGTTCTGACCAAGACGCAGGGTTGCGAAAAGAAAGACTGCGTAAGATGCGACCAATAGTCTGATTGGCCCGTTCTGCTTGACCGTTAGACTGGGGGTGAAAGCCGGAAGAGAGACTGACGGAAGCCCCAATCAAACGGCAAAACTCCCTCCAAAATTGAGACGTGAATTGCGGACCTCTGTCCGAAACGACGTCTGACGGAAGGCCATGAATTCTGAAAACATTCTCGATGATGATTTGTGCCGTCTCTTTAGCAGAAGGAAGCTTAGCAAGGGGAATAAAATGAGCCGCCTTAGAGAACCTGTCGACAACCGTAAGAATAACAGTCTTCCCCGCTGACGAAGGCAGTCCGGTGACAAAATCTAAGGCGATGTGAGACCACGGTCGAGAGGGAATGGGAAGCGGCCTGAGACGGCCGGCAGGAGGGGAGTTACCGGACTTAGTCTGCGCGCAGACCGAACAAGCAGCCACGAAACGACGCGTGTCATGCTCCCGGGTGGGCCACCAAAAACGCTGGCGAATGGAAGCAAGCGTACCCCGAACGCCAGGGTGGCCGGCTAACTTGGCAGAGTGAGCCCACTGAAGAACGGCCAGACGAGTAGGAACGGGAACGAAAAGAAGGTTCCTAGGACAAGCGCGCGGCGACGGAGTGTGAGTGAGTGCTTGCTTTACCTGCCTCTCAATTCCCCAGACAGTCAACCCGACAACACGCCCCTCAGGGAGAATCCCCTCGGGGTCAGTGGAGGCTACTGAAGAACTGAAGAGACGAGATAAAGCATCAGGCTTGGTGTTCTTAGAGCCCGGACGATAAGAAATCACGAACTCGAAACGAGCGAAAAACAGCGCCCAGCGCGCCTGACGCGCATTAAGTCGTTTGGCAGAACAGATGTACTCAAGGTTCCTATGGTCAGTCCAAACGACAAAAGGAACGGTCGCCCCCTCCAACCACTGTCGCCATTCGCCTAGGGCTAAGCGGATGGCGAGCAGTTCGCGGTTTCCCACATCATAGTTACGTTCCGACGGCGACAGGCGATGAGAAAAATACGCGCAAGGGTGGACCTTGTCGTCAGAGAGGGAGCGCTGAGAAAGAATGGCTCCCACGCCCACCTCTGACGCGTCAACCTCGACAACGAACTGTCTAGAGACGTCAGGTGTAACAAGGATAGGTGCGGATGTAAAACGATTCTTGAGGAGATCAAAAGCTCCCTGGGCAGAAACGGACCACTTAAAGCACGTCTTGACAGAAGTAAGGGCTGTGAGAGGAGCTGCCACCTGACCGAAATTACGGATGAAACGACGATAGAAGTTCGCGAAGCCGAGAAAGCACTGCAGCTCGACGCGTGACTTAGGGACGGGCCAATCAATGACAGCTTGGACCTTAGCGGGATCCATCTTAATGCCTTCAGCGGAAATAACAGAACCGAGAAATGTGACGGAGGAGGCATGAAAAGAGCACTTCTCAGCCTTCACAAAAAGACAATTCTCTAAAAGGCGCTGGAGGACACGTCGAACGTGCTGAACATGAATCTGGAGTGACGGTGAAAAAATCAGGATATCGTCAAGGTAAACGAAAACAAAGATGTTCAGCATGTCTCTCAGGACATCATTGACTAATGCCTGAAAGACAGCTGGAGCGTTAGCGAGGCCGAAAGGAAGAACCCGGTATTCAAAGTGCCCTAACGGAGTGTTAAACGCCGTCTTCCACTCGTCCCCCTCCCTGATGCGCACGAGATGGTAAGCGTTACGAAGGTCCAACTTAGTGAAAAACCTGGCTCCCTGCAGGATCTCGAAGGCTGAAGACATAAGAGGAAGCGGATAACGATTCTTCACTGTTATGTCATTCAGCCCTCGATAATCTATGCAGGGGCGCAGGGACCCGTCCTTCTTCTTAACAAAAAAAAACCCCGCTCCGGCGGGAGAGGAGGAGGGGACTATGGTACCGGCGGCAAGAGCTACAGACAAATAATCTTCGAGAGCCTTACGTTCGGGAGCCGACAGAGAGTATAGTCTACCCAGGGGGGGAGTGGTTCCCGGAAGGAGATCAATACTACAATCATACGACCGGTGTGGAGGAAGAGAGGTGGCCCTGGACCGACTGAACACCGTGCGCAGATCGTGATATTCCTCCGGCACCCCTGTCAAATCACCAGGCTCCTCCTGTGAAGAAGAGACAGAGGAAACAGGAGGGATAGCAGACATTAAACATTTCACATGACAAGAGACGTTCCAGGAGAGGATAGAATTACTAGACCAATTAATAGAAGGATTATGACAAACTAGCCAGGGATGGCCCAAAACAACAGGTGTAAAAGGTGAACGAAAAATTAAAAAAGAAATGGTTTCGCTATGATTACCAGAAACAGTGAGGGTTAAAGGTAGCGTCTCACGCTGAATCCTGGGGAGAGGACTACCATCCAAGGCGAACAAGGCCGTGGACTCCCTTAACTGTCTGAGAGGAATGTCATGTTCCCGAGCCCAGGTCTCGTCCATAAAACAGCCCTCCGCCCCAGAGTCTATCAAGGCACTGCAGGAAGCTGACGAACCGGTCCAGCGTAGATGGACCGACAAGGTAGTGCAGGATCTTGAAGGAGAGACAGGAGTAGTAGCGCTCACCAGTAGCCCTCCGCTTACTGATGAGCTCTGGCTTTTACTGGACATGAAGTGACAAAATGACCAGCGGAACCGCAATAGAGACAGAGGCGGTTGGTGATTCTCCGTTCCCTCTCTTTAGTCGAGATGCGGATACCTCCCAGCTGCATAGGCTCAGCACCCGAGCCGGCAGAGGAAGGTGGTAGTGATGCGGAGAGGGGGGCAACGGAGAACGCGAGCTCCTTTCCACGAGCTCGGTGACGAAGATCAACCCGTCGCTCAATGCGAATAGCGAGTTCAATCAAGGAATCCACGCTGGAAGGAACCTCCCGGGAGAGAATCTCATCCTTTACCTCTGCGCGGAGACCCTCCAGAAAACGAGCGAGCAAAGCCGGCTCGTTCCAGCCACTGGAGGCAGCAAGAGTGCGAAACTCAATAGAGTAGTCTGTTATGGATCGATTACCTTGACATAGGGAAGACAGGACCCTGGAAGCCTCCTCCCCAAAAACAGATCGATCAAAAACCCGTATCATCTCCTCCTTAAAGTCCTGATACTGGTTAGTACACTCAGCCCTTGCCTCCCAGATTGCCGTGCCCCACTCACGAGCCCGTCCAGTAAGGAGAGATATGACGTAGGCGATACGAGCAGTGCTCCTGGAGTAAGTGTTGGGCTGGAGAGAAAACACAATATCACACTGGGTGAGGAACGAGCGGCATTCAGTGGGCTCCCCAGAGTAACACGGCGGGTTATTGATTCTGGGCTCCGGAGATTCGAAAGCCCTGGAAGTGGCCGGTGGATCAAGGCGGAGATGGTGAACCTGTTCTGTGAGGTTGGAGACTTGGGTGGCCAGGGTCTCAACGGCATGTCGAGCAGCAGACAATTCCTGCTCGTGTCTGCCTAGCATCGCTCCCTGGATCTCGACGGCTGAGTGGAGAGGATCCGAAGTCGCTGGGTCCATTCTTGGTCGGATTCTTCTGTTAAGGTGCGTGAATGAGGACCCAAAAGCGAATTAACGTAAACAGAGTTTCTTTAATAACGAAACATACGTAGGCTCAGATGGACCGGCAGATTCCGACAGGACAGGACAAGGTTGCAGCAAACATGACGATAGTCTGGTTCAGGCATGAGTAACACAAACGAGAATCCGACAAAGACAGAAACAAAAACAGAGAGAGATATAGAGACCTAATCAGAGGGAAAAAGGGAACAGGTGGGAAAAGGGGTGAACGAGGTGTTCAGAGAAGACAAGGAACAGCTGGGAGAAAGAGGGGAAGAAAAGGTAACCTAGTACGACCAGCAGAGGGAGACAGGGTGAAGAGAAAGGACAGAAACAAGACACAACATGACAATACATGACACAAGAGGCCCATGATCACTCTGGATGAACTGCAGAGATCTACAGCTGAGGTGGGAGACTCTGTCCATAGGACAACAATCAGTCGTATATTGCACAAATCTGGCCTTTATGGAAGAGTGGCAAGAAGAAAGCCATTTCTTAAAGATATCCATAAAAAGTGTCGTTTAAAGTTTGCCACAAGCCACCTGGGAGACACACCAAACATGTGGAAGAAGGTGCTCTGGTCAGATGAAACCAAAATTGAACTTTTTGGCAACAATGCAAAACGTTATGTTTGGCGTAAAAGCAACACAGCTGAACACACCATCCCCACTGTCAAACATGGTGGTGGCAGCATCATGGTTTGGGACTGCTTTTCTTCAGCAGGGACAGGGAAGATGGTTAAAATTGATGGGAAGATGGATGGAGCAAAATACAGGAACATTCTGGAAGAAAACCTGATGGAGTCTGCAAAAGACCTGAGACTGGGACGAAGATTTGTCTTCCAACAAGACAATGATCCAAAACATAAAGCAAAATCTACAAAGTATTAACTTAAGGGGGCTGAATAATTTTGCACGCCCAATTTTTCAGTTTTCGATTTGTTAAAAAAGTTTGAAATATCCAATAAATGCCGTTCCACTTCATGATTGTGTCCCACTTGTTGTTGATTCTTCACAAAAAAATACAGTTTTATATCTTTATGTTTGAAGCCTGAAATGTGGCAAAAGGTCGCAAAGTTCAAGGGGGCCGAATACTTTCGCAAGGCACTGTGTGTGTGTGTTGTGTGTTGTGTGCTGTGTGCTGTGTGCTGTGTGCTGTGTGTGTGTGCATGCATGTTTAATATTTATGCAGGTGCAACCCAGCAGGCATAAAACGTACTTGGCAGCAACTGAAGATGAAATATAAAAATATACTTTAAACAGGTTAAGTATAATTTCATTACAAGCAATTGTGATGTTATTTAGCCTACCCTACCTAATTAAACAGCATTCAGTGGCTACATTCAACATGTGATATATTTAAGTAATTAGTGAAATCTTCTAAGCAAAAAATATTTTTTTTCAGCCATCCTAACACTGCCATCCATCTTAGACACAACTTGGCATACTGATTTTACTACAGCGTTACAATTCTTTGTAATCGACTGTTACTTTTTCAGATTCTTAGTTGTCCTTCAGACATCATCATCTATTTCTAAGGTGACTCAGAGTTATATATTTGAAAAATTGTGATGCGGCCTGCACACTGTTGTCAAAAAAAAAGGTGGCACACTTTAATGGGTAAAGTTATAATTCCATCTTTAATCTTCATCTTCTACCAGTTACTGACGGTGTAATCTGTCTGGTGGGGCCTTCTGCCATAACAGACCTACATGCAAGTAATCTTGATACTCCACAGACTTTTCATACCGGGTTAGAGTAGAACACCAAAATGTGTTCATTTTCATTACATGAGGAGGATGAAGACACCCTGTCAGCTGCCACAGAGAGGGAAGATACAGAGAGGCCTATTGAGGTTTACACCTTAAAAAATAACATCGAACAGTCGATGATAGTGTTGTGCCATATTAAAACTTGCACCTTCTTTTTCTCTAACAGAGCAACGCTGGAAATGACATCCGCCTCCACAGCACAGCTTACCTCAGTAAGATGTCGTTCAGCATTGGCCCATGACTTACAATGAAACTAAGTAGACCTGGCACTGTGAAATTCTATGTCATTTTGTGTTCCTCTGGCTCCCTGTGAAACAGCTGTACGAGGTGCACTTAGAGAAACAAATAGAAAAATGGAATTTAGAAATTGACCACACGAGGCTGCAGATGCGAAAGATAAAAATAGAAATACCACCGCTAGAGCATCAGTTAAAGGTGGGTGTGGTGCCCACAGGTGGAGGATTTTACTTGTTTGAACAACATAAAACATTTTTTAAACTCCTGTACTGCATTTGTATTTGCAGGAAATAAAGAAGACTTCATAAAAATAAAGGCATATTGTCTTTATTTGACACTGGGGAGGTGACGACGGGTCAATCAGAAATGATGGTAGCATATTGTGCCTCTGACTGCTCTTCCATCTCGTGCGTCAGCAGGGTGGTCTAGCTCATTATCAGGATCGTTCACTGGTTGAGTCGGACATTGTTCTCCTCTAATTGTGGCAATGTTGTGGAGAATCACACATGCCACAATAATGACACATGACCTTTCTGGCGTGACCCTGAGCCTAAGAAGGCACTGGAATCGGGCCATGAGCATCCCAATGGTCATGTCTACCCTGGCTTGTGTCATGCAGTGAGCCAAGTTATAACGTTGCTGCGAGCCGGGCTCAGGATCAGGGTAAGGGGTCAGCAAATAGGGCTGGCAGGGGTACTCTCTGTCACCGAGCAGGTAACCATCAAACTCTCCTATGATATATACGAGGACACAGTTGAAATGTTCAGTTGCAAAAGGAGGAAACGAAATATTGATTATAATAGGATATAGCTATATACTGTATATATATATATATATATATATATATATATATATAAATAACTCACCACGGGCAAGACTAGCACTCAGTGTACACTCACAAAATATTTGCCAGACACAGGCCACTTCGCTTCCACGTTACTGATGATGTGGGCTGCATCACATAATATATTATGATCTTCACAGATCTTCACAGTGCAGAACAGTAATTAGCTGCAGTAGCTGTATTGTGAAGTATCTTTCATTTGGAATGCTAAAGGCTACTATTTAGGCCTACAGTACCTGCACATTAATGCTGTGGAAAGACTTCCTATTCACATAATCTCCTTCATTTACTGAAGGAGCTATGATAGGAATATGAGTGCCATCCATGCAGCCAATCACACCTGGAAACCCTAAAATATATAAAAGTAACTAATTAGTGCTTCAAGTCTCAAAGCTTCATACTAAATAATTAAATTATTGCTTAGACTGATACATGCACCTCTGTGGAATTGTTCTTTGAGTCTTGTGGGTGTGACTTTGGAACACCACAAAAGTGTACAGTAAACGTTTCAGTACAGGAGTCAATATATACAAAACAATAATAGTACAATGACAATGTGTAGGGAGGCAGATTTAGAAAAGACAATGACTCAAATTGAGTCAGGCCCAGCTCTAGGATGACATGCCTGAGGGAGATTTTCAATCCATGGGGGTGCACAACTATTGCTTTAGAACCTTAATAAAACAAGGTAGATTGGTCCTACTGCTGTTCAAATGTACAAACATGTATCTGAAATGTAGCCGTACACATCAAAAACTGTTATATTATAGAATAACACAAGAGAGATATGCGCCACTACGACATGTGTATCCATAATGCAGTCAAAGCTCCCATACACTGAAATTTTATTTTGGGGTGGCTAGATTTTGTCCCCCCAAAATATATACAGTACCAGTCAAAAGTTTGGACATACTGTAACGGATCTCGTCCTCCTCTTCTAATGAGGATTAGCGAGAAGGATCGGAGGACCAATTTGCAGCGTAGTAAATGTTCATGATGTAATATTTAATGAATCAAAACTGAACACTGAAATACAAAAAACAATAAAGTGAACGAACGAAAACCGAAACAGTCCTGTCTGGCGACATACACAAAGACAGAAAATAAACACCCACGAAACACAGAGACAACTAACGACACCTGCCTCTGATTGAGAGCCATACTAGGCCGAACACAGAAACCAACATAGAAAAACAAACATAGACTGCCCACCCCAACTCACGCCCTGACCATACTAAAAAAAGACAAAACAAAGGAACTAAGGTCAGAACGTGACACATACCTACTCATTCCAGGGTTATTCTTTATTTTAACTATTTTCTACATTGTAGAATAATAGTGAAGATATCAAAACTTTGAAATAACACATATGGAAATTTGTTGTAACTAAAAAAGTGTTAAACAAATCAAAATATGTTTTAGATTTTAGATTCTTCAAAGAAGCCACCCTTTGCCTGGATGACAGCTTTGCACAGTCTTGGCATTCTCTCAACCAGCTTCACTTGGAATACTTTTCCAACAGGGCTTCTACACCTGCATTGCTTGCTGTTTGGGGTTTTAGGCTGGGTTTCTGTACAGAACTTTGTGACATCAGCTGATGTAAGAAGGGCTTTATAAACACATCTGATTGATTGATTGAACAGTCTTGAAGGAGTTCCCACATATCCTGAGCACTTGTTGGCTGATTTTCCTTCACCTTGTGGTCCAACTCATCCCAAACCACCTAAATTGGGTTGAGGTCGGGTGATTGTGGTGGCCAGGTCATCTGGTGCAGCACTCCGTCACTCTCCTTCTTGGTCAAATAGCCCTTACACAGCCTGGAGGTGTGTTTTGGGTCATTTTTCTGTTGAAAAGCAAATGATAGTCCCACTAAGTGCAAACCAGAAGGGATGGTGTATCGCTGCAGAATGCTGTAGTAGCCATGCTGGTTAAATGTGCCTTAAATACTAAATAAATCACAGACAGTGTCACCAGCATGCACCCCCATACCATCACACCTCCTCCTCCATGCTTCATGGTGGGAACCACACATGCAGAGATCATCCGTTCACCTACTTTGCGTCTCACAAAGACACCGCTGTTGGAACCAAAAATCGCAAATGTGGACTCTGTGGTGGAAATTCTAATCAAGTGAAAGAGACTTTGTCATTTCTTCAAACAATCATCTTTATTTAGTAAGAATTGCAATAATGAAGCTGGTCGACCCAAGCTTTTGAGCGTGAGGCAGAGAGCTCAACAATACAGAAAAAAAATAGGTCCTATCTAGCAGACCTAAAAATGCTTAGTCATGGCTGGTACCACCCCTCCCCAGAAGATCGGGGCATCATGAGCTACCCTGTGTTCATCTTGTGGTTACACCCCCCCCCCCCCCCCCCGTACATTCCCCTCTTAGAAGACTCAGTCTCCTATAAAATTATTGTAAAACAGTATACAATGTTATACATAAGCACTTAAATATTATAATGCTTTTATAAAGATAAAAACCTTCCAGGTGCTATTACGTCTTCCATAGTAACAGACCTTCCTTTGGGTGCCTACATTGTTCATAAATCAAGAAGCATAAAGGCAATAATTCAATGGATCGGTTCCCGCATGTAACTGGTCGTTTTGCCCATGCTCAGCCTCCAAAGAAACGGAGCACTGTCTCCTCTAAAACATATTCTGGGCGTTCTGCCAATTGGTTTGAGATTGGAAGGTCATGATCCCCAGTCACCTGAACGAACCAAGGATGCATACAGTTTATACGATTCAATGCTATCTCTTCACAGACATCGACAAGCAAATATTTAAGACGCAAAGCAGTGCATGTAAGCAATAATTCATAATGCCAGCCAATTGTATGATAATCTAAGCAGAACTTCAACCAAGCGGAATATGAAACATTGTAGGAGAGGGCTTTCTTACATCAGTATATTATCTTTGTAAATGACTCCTGTTGTGCCACTGAGTTTTTTACCTTCTACACATACCATATACAGTTCTAACTTGCTAATGTCTGCTGATGATTAGGTATAACAAAGATTGCCAAGTGAATATTTTCTCAGCAAAGCGTTCGCTCCCAGAGGGTGGCTGCTTAGGAGAGAACACCTGGCAATCACAGAGTCTGGGCGTTCAGCCAATATTCCACTCCCACTGAGCCGACTTTGTGAGAACAAACCTCTGTCTACAACAGGCGCATTTCTAAATATGCAACAGATCAAACATCACTGTCTTCAGCAGTAAAGGGTGGCTCAGCTAATCCTTCACATCCTGCATTCTGGTCCTGGTCATGGCAACAGTTAACATTACATTTGGCCTTACATTTGTTACCAGTTTTAAA
Organism: Oncorhynchus mykiss; assembly: GCF_057628025.1. NCBI lineage: Eukaryota > Metazoa > Chordata > Actinopteri > Salmoniformes > Salmonidae > Oncorhynchus > Oncorhynchus mykiss. Next base: position 6,962,761 of record NC_143045.1, read on the forward strand.
CACATAATACAGCAAAACTTCAACATGAGGATGAGCAGCAAAATCAATACAATGACTAAAAACAACAGTCAGACACAGTTGCATGATCCATCCTCCAAACCTTATACTATTTGGCCTAGCAAACGATGGTGGGCCTGTGTGGTTCTGTAATACAGAGAACGTCATGGGGTCAGGGTTACATGGTATCTCCACTAAGAATGGTAAATCCATTTGCATAGTCAGATTTACCCCTATGGGAACTCCCACAAGCGGTTAATCTGCTCCTGCCTTAACTTAATTGTATCCCATAAGGTAATTCAAGGAATAGTAAAATTGATTAGTGACAGCTGTCCCTCAACCAGGGGCAGTGCACTCTCTCTGTCCTTGTCATGGTCTGAATCAAACATAGGACTGTTGCTAAATTATTAACTTTTTAGTGTCTACCCTGGACCCTCAAAAATTATTTAAAAGACATTTCAAACATTTTGTAATTTACATGAGTGCAACCAAAACTCTGGCAATAGAAACTTCAGAAAATGCTATTTGTGTGCCCTTTAAGGTGTATCATTTCTAACCTGTGAATAATCCACTAAAACCCAAATAAAAAAGACCCCACACAATAAATCAAACATGGTATTAACACCATTAACAAATATTCATAACAAACATTTAATTTGTTTTCACCTTGCTAAATCTTAATCAGTCCAAACCACTTAAAATTTGAATTCTTACTTTCTAATTAACTTTCCAATTAACTTCACCTTCACATGGTGCAAAACATTCTTAAGGGAATCATTTCAACAATTAAAAGGTTATACAGAAGTACACTATTCATCTGTACAAAGAGGACAATCATCATGTTGATGTATCGTTCTCCGTCTTCTTAAACAATGGGGCGGCTATTGTTTGCTGGACTCCCGTCCTGAGCCTGCCGTTGGCTCGTGCTGGAGAGGCTGTAAATAAAGTCCTGCCGTGGGACTATGCTGGTGTTCTTCAGTTGCATTGTGGCCACTTTTCTCAAGGCCCATACAACAGCTGCAATGAGAAGACTGACCACGAAAGCAACGACATGATGCATTGGGTCCGGTCCTCGTCCTCCCATGGCCACTGAGGTCGCTTATCATCTGGGTTGTGGGGCACCCTCCTGCAGTGGTTGGCGTGAACCCACGTCGACCTCTCTGCAACCGTCAGGAGCACCTGGAATGGACCATTCCAGCGCTGTTGGTGCCAAGTCTTTCTGCGGAGGTCCTTGATGACCACCCAATCTCCTGGCTACAATTTATGGAGCTGTCCTCCCTTTGGTTCAGGCAAAGCCGCTTTTATCCTGGGGAAAATAGACTTCAGAACATTGTTAAGTGCAGCACAATAGGTTACCATTTGGTCTTCACAGCCCATCAGGGTCAATCTGTTCTGTGGAAAAGGGGTTTACACATTTGGCACAAAATTGCTCCTCAAATACAATTTCTACAACTCCCCCCTTTGACACATGGTCTTGGCCTTCTTTCGACAATCTCACTTCCCCAAGCCCTGCACCTGATTGCAGATCAGAAACATCCTGTAGGGAAAACATGTTGTTAACAGAGACAGGAAGTGCAACAAAATAGCCTCCAAGTTTTCAACCAATGTGAAATGGAATGTGAATAGAATGTGAAATTGTCTTACCAGATGAGGTGAGGAAACCACATTCCTTCCAGAGTGTGCCAAAGGCATACACAACCCCAAATGTTTACCTGCTATCAGCATAAATCATACAAGTTTTCTTCCTAGCCTAATCTGACAGGTGGGTTGGTAGTTTAGCACTTTCTAAGGTAGTGGCAGCCAAAATTACTGCATAAGCCACTAATGGCTCGCCTTGAGGTGATTTTTGAGCACAACCATCAACAAATAGTTCCAAATCAGCATTCATTAAAGGTATGTCAGATAAATCAGAGTGTGGCTTACAGACCTGGTCAACTAGGAGAGCACAATCATAGGGCTCACCATCATCATCAGTTGGTAAAGCGTGGCAGTGTTAAGAATGGTACAGCGTTTCATGTGACATGAGACATTGTTAACAGCACATTCTGGTAATGGAGCAGCCTTGCTGGGGTGAAGTGAGCAGTAGGTGTCTGTGAAATGAGAGCATGAACAGCCTGATGGACATGAACTGTTGGAACATTTTCACCAAAAAAAGGGTTAAAAGATTTGGAGTGATCAGGCAATCCTAAACACGGTGAAGAGGTTAGCAACTGTTGCAATTTGTCAACAGCCTGCAAACCTTCAGGAGTCCACCTTATCTTGCCATTCATCGCCATCTAGTGGCCATGGGTGAGATCAGTGTTAAACATTCATTCACAATCATTCTGGTCTTGTGTGCTTCCACACCGTAATTCATGGTGTACCCCTCTTTATTTCTTCAGTTCTTTAACAGCAGTCAACTCTTAGATCAATCAGTTAACTAATTCCAGGCCTATTTTAAATTAAATTCCAAAGATCAGTCAACTCAATTCTCACTACTTAAATTCAGTTCCCGAGAGTTCAGATATTCTTACTACACGTGTCGACTTACATCAAGTGCACCTTTTCAAATTGTGTACACAGACCTTCTCTACACACGGCTCAAAGCATTAACTGTTAAAACATTGACCTTTAAAGACTTCACTGGTAGTGCTGTGAAAGCAATACTTACAATACTGTTACAACTAGCAGGCGGACAGAAAATGGTGTTGTTGGAAATCAGTCATAACTCCTTCAATCAGTAGCTTAGTTATAATTTTGTAAAACTACAGTATACAGCAATTGTAGACCGTATCAAATTTAGGAAGGTGTACTGAGTTACAACAGTACTCGTATTGATTCCTATACCAAATGAATTCGCTTTAAACAAATTTCTTATAGTTCGACGCTAATTTTCGAATCGTCTTCAAACCTATAATTTCCTATAATTTCAAGACAATTCGGGAGAAAAAAAAGTACAACTTTCCATTAATCTTATATAAAACAGCAGGAAATGCTTTTCAAGCAGTACATCTCCCTTACAAAACAGTCATCAAAATAAATCACATCTGAAGCAAACTTAAACAACTATAACCACTAACATTAGTAAATGCATTTAAAGCAGTACATTTCCTTTACAAAAACAATCACCAAATGAAATCACATCTAAAGCAACCTTAAACAACTATAACAATTAAATTGTTAATGCAAATTTTCTACATACTTTCGCCATATATTTTTTGGTCAGGAACTTGGCGAAGGATTGTCACAACACCCACACATTTCCTAAACTTCACTTAGTCAAGCCAATTCAGTCTGTCATCTTGTAATTGTAAATGGAAGTCCACACGCAAGCCTAGTTAATGAGATATTCGTCTTCAGCTTTAAGCCTCATCTCCTTATCTCGTTAATTATCCAAATCGATCTTTCTCTCTGCAACTTCCACTGCCAGCCCAGTGCAGTTTCTTATTTTCCATGTATTAGGCTAACCAGCCCTTTTCCTCGCTCATCATGCAACAGTATAGCCCAAATAATTATATTTTCTCGCTTTGTGTGTTCCAGTAGTCTTGCTGTCTCTGCCTGTCCCCTCTCTCCACTGGGATTCTCTGCCTCAAACCCTGTTACAGGGGCTGGGTCACTGGCTTACTGGGGCTCTTCCATGCCTTCCCTAGGAGGGGTGCGTCACTTGAGTGGGTTGATTCACTGACGTGATCTTCCTGTCCTGGTTGACGACCCCCCTTGTGTTTGTGCCATGGGGGAGATCTTTGTGGGCTATACTCTGCCTTGTCTCAGGATGGTAAGTTGGTGGTTGAAGATATCCCTCTAGTGGTGTGGGGGCTGTGCTTTAGCAAAATGGGTGGGGTTATATCCTGCCTGTTTGGCCCTGTCTGGGGATATTGTCGGACGGGGCCACAGTGTCTCCCAACCCCTGCTGTCTCAGCCTCCAGTATTTATGCTGCAATCTCTCTCTCTTTCTTTATTTCTTTCTTTCTTTCTCTCTTTCTTTCTTTCTTTCTTTCTTTCTTTCTTTCTTTCTTTCTTTCTCTCTCGGCGTACCTGAGGACATGCCTCAGGACAACCTGGCCTGATGACTCCTTGCTGTCCCCAGTCCACCTGGTTGTGCTGCTGCTCCAGTTTCAACTGTTCTGGCTGCGGCTATGGAACCCTAACCCGTTCACCGGATGTGCTACCTGTCCCAGACCTGATGTTTTCAACTCTCTAGAGACAACAGGAGCGGTAAAAATACTCTGAATGATCGGCTATGAAAAGCCAACTGACATTTACTCCTGAGTTGCTGACCTGTTGCACCCTCTACAACCACTGTGATTATTATTATTTGATCCTGCTGCTCATCTATGAACATTTGAACATCTTGGCTATGTTCTGTTATAATCTCTACCCGGCACAACCAGAAGAGGACTGGCCACCCCTCATAGCCTGGTTCCACTCTTGGTTTCTTCCTAGGTTCTGGCCTTTCTACAGAGTTTTTTCTAGCGACCGTGCTTCTCCACCTGCATTGCTTGCTGTTTAGGAATTTAGGCTGGGTTTCTGTACAGCACTTTGTGACATCAGCTGATGTAAAAGGGCTTTAAAAATACATTTGATTGATGATTGATAGTTTTCATTTAGTCGCAATTTATGTCAGTCCTTCATACTTTTAGAATCTACTTCAACCAATTTCCACTTATCATCAGTGTCATTATTTTTCATTCGTCCAGTAGTCTTCAGGATTTGTGTTCTAAGAGTTCAGTTATCCTTCACCTTTTAGTTTGTTTTTTTTTCAACCGAAAACGTTGGAGTCTTACTACGACGTTCTCCCATTCTTACTCAAGTTCCTTTACAATCATTCAATTTCATTAATTATTTGTATTTTAACAATGTTGTTCAAACCTATTTTAACGTCTTACTTAAATCCTATCTACCTTGTTCAATGACACAAAAACCCTCCACTCAATCACCAACCTATCGCATTCATTTACTTAGTTGCCCTCCTATTTTCACCTAATCTGTCACGGTTCTCTCTTCAACAAACACATAAAACAAACAGTACTTGCTAAGGAACGTCTTCCTTTCTTAAATGTCCAATGAATTAATCAATAAAAAAAAAATATATACTGTATATATTTTTTTTGAGGGTGGGGGGGGGGGGGGGATCTTGGATCCAGACTGAATCATCTCCTACATAGACACATTGCAGTATAACTTTTATAATAAGTTCTCCAACTATGTCCCACTATTATTCCTGTCCACTAATCTATTAGAGCTGTCTGTTGGCTGTGGGCTTCAATTCTACAGAAGTATTTACTACTAAAATGGGGTTTGGTTTAAAACAATTACAGGTGCACCTTACTATCTTATACCATATCATTTTATACCACGCAGGACTTCATAGCTCTTATGGCAGTGCCACGCAGGACTCTGTCATGGCAGTACCACGCAGGACTCCAAATAACTATTTACACTTTTCTATAATGCACTCTCGTTTATTTCTATGGCGCTCTCTGTACACACGAGGACTTTGAATTCCATCAGAATTCTTTGCTTTATAAAGTCAAACTAGTTCACACAGATCCTGGTTTCATCCAATCCACAGATTCGGATGCTAGTGACACAAATATTTGTCAATGGCAGTTCCCTCAGAACCCCATTATAAACTTGCCTTTTCAACTTTAACAAACACAGACGGAGCTCCATTTTTCTCCAATCCACAAATTTGGATGCTGGTAACACAAATATTTGTCAATGGCAGTTCCCTGAGAACCCCATTATAAACGTGTCTTTTCAAGTCTAACAAAACACAGATTTCACCAAATGTCAGTTCCCTCAGAACCCCATTATAAACGTGTATTTTCAAGTCTAACAAACACAGACATCACCAAATGGCAGTTCCCTCAGAACTCCATTTTCCTTTAAAAATACACACACACACCAACTGCGGGGAGCTAGAGGGGAACCATCCATTTACAGAAGCACAGTATTAGTAGTTATAAAAATCAATTGCTATTGTTAAGCATATAATTGGTAACTATCAATATTCAACAAAGCAGGTAAATACGTAATTTTCCCTGTACAGCTCATCTCATCAACAGGGACCAAAGGACAGATTTCCACCAGTCTAATGTCCATTGCTAGTGTTTCTTGGCCCAAGTAAGTTTCTTCTTATTATTGATATCCTTTAATAGTGATTTCTTTGCAGCATATCGACCATGAAGGCCTGATTCAAGCAGTCTCTTCTGAACAGTTGATGTTGAGATGTGTCTGTTACTTGAACTTTGTGAATAATTTATTTGGCCTGCAATTTCTGAGGCTGGTAACTCTATTCAAATCAAATAAAATCTATTTATATAGCCCTTCGTACATCAGCTGATATCTCAAAGTGCTGTACAGAAACCCAGCCTAAAACCCCAAACAGCAAGCAAAGCAGGTGTAGAAGCACGGTGGCTAGGAAAAACTCCCTAGAAAGGCCAAAACCTAGGAAGAAACCTAGAGAGGAACCAGGCTATGAGGGGTGGCCAGTCCTCTTCTGGCTGTGCCGGGTGGAGATTATAACAGAACATGGCCAAGATGTTCAAATGTTCATAAATGACCAGCATGGTCAAATAATAGGTCTGGGACAGGTAGCACGTCCGGTGAACAGGTCAGGATTCTATAGCCGCAGGCAGAACAGTTGAAACTGGAGCAGCAGCACGGCCAGGTGGACTGGGGACAGGAAGGAGTCATCATGCCAGGTAGTCCTGAGGCATGGTCTTAGGGCTCAGGTCCTCCGAGAGAGAGAAAGAAAGAGAGAAAGAGAGAATTAGAGAGAGCATACTTAAATTCACACAGGACACCGGATAAGACAGTTGAAGTACTCCAGATATAACAAACTGACCCTAGTCCCCCGACACATAAACTACTGCAGCATAAATACTGGAGGCTGAGACAGGAGGGGTCAGGAGACACTGTGGCCCCATCCGATGATACCCCCGGACAGGGCCAAACAGGAATGATTTAACACCACCCACTTTGCCAAAGCACAGCGCCCACACCACTAGAGGGATATCTTCAACCACCAACTTACCATACTGAGACAAGGCCGAGTATAGCCCACAAAGATCTCCGCCACGGCCAACCCAGACAGGAAGATCACATCAGTGACTCAACCCACTCAAGTGACGCACCCCTCCTAGGGACGACATGAAAGAACAGTGACTCAGCCAGTGACTCAGCCCCTGTATTAGGGTTAGAGGCAGAGAATCCCAGTGGAAAGAGGGGAACCGGCCAGGCAGAGACAGCAAGGGCGGTTCGTTGCTCCAGAGCCTTTCCGTTCACCTTCACACTCCTGGGCCAGACTACACTCAATCATATGACCCACTGAATAGATGAGTCTTCAGTAAAGACTTAAAGGTTGAGACCGAGTTTGCGTCTCTCACATGGGTAGGCAGACCATTCCATAAAAATGGAGCTCTATAGGAGAAAGCCCTGCCTGTTTGCTTAGAAATTCTAGGGACCATTTGGAGGCCTGCGTCTTGTGATCATAGCGTACGTGTAGGTATGTACGGCAGGACCAAATCAGAGAGATAGGTAGGAGCAAGCCCATGTAAAGCTTTGTAGGTTAGCAGTAAAACCTTGAAATCAGCCCTTGCCTTGACAGGAAGCCAGTGTAAGGAGGCTAGCACTGGAGTAAAATGATCAAATGTTTTGGTTCTAGTCAGGATTCTAGCAGCCGTATTTAGCACTAACTGAAGATTATTTAGTACTTTATCTGGGTAGCCGGAAAGTAGAGCATTGCAGTAGTCTAACCTAGAAGTTACAAAAGCATGGATACATTTTTCTGCATCATTTTTGGACAGAAAGTTTCAGATTTTTGCAATGCTACGTAGATGGAAGAAAGCTGTCCTTGAAACAGTCTTGATATGTTCGTCAAAAGAGAGATCAGGGTCCAGAGTAACGCCGAGGTCCTTCACAGTTTTATTTGAGACGACTGTACAACCATTAAGATTAATTGTCAGATTCAACAGAAGATCTCTTTGTTTCTTGGGACCTAGAACAAGCATCTCTGTTTTGTCCGAATGAGCATCTCTGTTTTGTACTTCTCCACAACTTGATCCCTGACCTCTTTGGAGAGCTCCTTGGTCTTCATGGTTCCACTTGCTTGGTGGCCCTCCATGCTTAGTAGTGTTGCAGACTCTCAGGCCTTTCAGAACAGGTGTATACAGTGCCTTGCGAAAGTATTCGGCCCCCTTGAACTTTGCGACCTTTTGCCACATTTCAGGCTTCAAACATAAAGATATAAAACTGTATTTTTTTTGTGAAGAATCAACAACAAGTGGGACACAATCATGAAGTGGAACGACATTTATTGGATATTTCAAACTTTTTTAACAAATCAAAAACTGAAAAATTGGGCGTGCAAAATTATTTAGCCCCTTTACTTTCAGTGCAGCAAACTCTCTCCAGAAGTTCAGTGAGGATCTCTGAATGATCCAATGTTGACCTAAATGACTAATGATGATAAATACAATCCACCTGTGTGTAATCAAGTCTCCGTATAAATGCACCTGCACTGTGATAGTCTCAGAGGTCCGTTAAAAGCGCAGAGAGCATCATGAAGAACAAGGAACACACCAGGCAGGTCCGAGATACTGTTGTGAAGAAGTTTAAAGCCGGATTTGGATACAAAAAGATTTCCCAAGCTTTAAACATCCCAAGGAGCACTGTGCGAGCGATAATATTGAAATGGAAGGAGTATCAGACCACTGCAAATCTACCAAGACCTGGCCGTCCCTCTAAACTTTCAGCTCATACAAGGAGAAGACTGATCAGAGATGCAGCCAAGAGGCCCATGATCACTCTGGATGAACTGCAGAGATCTACAGCTGAGGTGGGAGACTCTGTCCATTGGACAACAATCAGTCGTATATTGCACAAATCTGGCCTTTATGGAAGAGTGGCAAGAAGAAAGCCATTTCTTAAAGATATCCATAAAAAGTGTTGTTTAAAGTTTGCCACAAGCCACCTGGGAGACACACCAAACATGTGGAAGAAGGTGCTTTGGTCAGATGAAACCAAAATTGAACTTTTTGGCAACAATGCAAGACGTTATGTTTGGCGTAAAAGCAACACAGCTCATCACCCTGAACACACCATCCCCACTGTCAAACATGGTGGTGGCAGCATCATGGTTTGGGCCTGCTTTTCTTCAGCAGGGACAGGGAAGATGGTTAAAATTGATGGGAAGATGGATGGAGCCAAATACAGGACCATTCTGGAAGAAAACCTGATGGAGTCTGCAAAAGACCTGAGACTGGGACGGAGATTTGTCTTCCAACAAGACAATGATCCAAAACATAAAGCAAAATCTACAATGGAATGGTTCAAAAATAAATATATCCAGGTGTTAGAATGACCAAGTCAAAGTCCAGACCTGAATCTAATCGAGAATCTGTGGAAAGAACTGAAAACTGCTGTTCACAAATGCTCTCCATCCAACCTCACTGAGCTCGAGCTGTTTTGCAAGGAGGAATGGGAAAAAAATGTCAGTCTCTCGATGTGCAAAACTGATAGAGACATACCCCAAGCGACAAAGTATTAACTTAAGGGGGCTGAATAATTTTGCACGCCCAATTTTTCAGTTTTTGATTTGTTAAAAAAGTTTGAAATATCCAATAAATGTTGTTCCACTTCATGATTGTGTCCCACTTGTTGTTGATTCTTCACAAAGAAATACAGTTTTATATCTTTATGTTTGAAGCCTGAAATGTGGCAAAAGGTCGCAAAAGTTCAAGGGGGCCGAATACTTTCGCAAGGCACTGTAATTATATTTTAAAGTTTCATATATTTATATTAATCGTGTAACTGCTTTATGGGAAAACCAAAGGGTGTGCAATGTGTGTCCGTAACCTTTGAACAAAGAAAGTTGGCTTAAGGTGCCTAGGTCATGTGATCAAAGATTTATTAAAATTCTAAGTACAAAATGTAACTAATGAAGTAAGATAAAAGACCATTAAACCATTTATCAGCAAACCAAAGGGTGTGTGATATGTGTCCCTACCCTGTGAATAGGCTGCATCACATCCGGCCTTGATTGGGAGTCCCATAGGGTGGTGCACAATTGGACCAGCATCGTCCGGGTTTGGCCGTCATTGTAAAATAAGAATTTGTTCTTAACTGGCTTGCCTTGTTTAAATAAAGGTTAATCAAAACATATATATAATAATATTCCAAAGTTGGTTTGAAGTGTCTAGGTCACATGGTCAAAGAGCTATTGAACTTTAAATTATTTATAAGTTCAACTTGCCTCTCTGTGTCAGGAATAATGGACCGTTTAATGAGGTTGCTAAGTCACATTTTAAATTTGAATATTGTGATTATGCAGTTTGTTGATGATCCCTAACTAGTTACGTTGACTGCATCAGGCTGCCTTTAAGTTACCATGTAATTATGAAACGGGTTGGAATCGGAAAAATAAGACCTGTGTAACGTTGTACACTTTTTACCGCCATAAAGAGCCTAATTTAAGGTATGTAGCACAAATCGTTCGTGAGCTATTGAAGTTTGAAGGTCTGAATGTCTGTCGAATCTCAAACTACCATGGTTCATTACTGTACCTTATCATTTGGTTAGCTAGGAAGACATGTGAATCGCTTTGCTAGCTAGTTATCTATGCTGAACTTGAACGACTGTCTTATTTGCATGTCTTATTTGTCAAATTGGCGAGCAGGCAAATTCCCATTCAGATGTCATTATCTATTAGTGCAATTTTGACGGCCAACTACAAGCTGTTCCCTCGTTTGATTTTTAGCTTATCTTGCTCTAGCTCAGTGATTCCCAAATGTTTTATAGTCCCGTACCACCTCAAACATTCAACCTACAGCTGCGTACCCCCTCTAGCACCAGGGTCAGCGCACTCTCAAATGTCGTTTTTTTTGCCATCATTGTCAGCCTGCCACACACACACAATAGATACATGTATTAAACATAAGAATGAGTGTGAGTTTGTCACAACCCAGCTCGTGGGAAGTGACAAAGCTCTTAATCGACCAGGGCACAAATAATAATAATCAATGATGTTGCTCTTAATTTAGCCATTTTACATATAAAACTTTATTTGTTAATTGAAAATTATGAATGACTCACCATAGGTTAATGAGAAGGGTGTGCTTGACAGGATGCACATAACTCTGCAATGTTGGGTTGTATTGGAGAGAGTCTGTTATAAATAATTTTCCACACACAATCTGCCTGTATTTAGTTTTCATGCTAGTGAGGGCCAATAATCCACTCTCACATAGGTACGTGGTTGCAAAGGGCATCAGTGTCTTAACAGTGGATTTGCCAAGGCAGGATACTCTGTGTGCAGCCCAATCCAGAAATCTGGCAGTGGCTTCTGATTCAATTCAATTTTCGCAGAACCGCTTGTTGCAATTTCGATGAGGTTCTCTTGCTAAGATGTCGGTCAGTGGACTGGAGGCAGGGCATGAAAGGGATAACAAATCCCAACTGTTTGTGTCATCCTTTTCGGGAAAGTACCTGCGTAATTGCGCACCCAACTCACTCAGGTGCTTTGCTATATCACATTTGACATTGTCCGTAAGCTTCAGTTCATTTGCACACAAAAAAATCATACAATGATGGAATGACCTGTTTGTTGTTTTTGTTAATGCAGACAGAGAAGAGCTCCAACTTCTTAATCATAGCCTCAATTTTGTCCCGCACATTGAATATAGTTGCGGGGGGTCCCTATAGTCCTAGATTCAGATCATTCAGGTAGGCCAGTCGTGTGAGAAACTAGTCATCATGCAAGCGATCAGACAAGTGAAAATGGTCAGTAAAGAAAACGTGTCAGTACTTTGCCCCTTGATAACCAGCGCATTTCTGTATGTTGTAAAAGCGTTACATGGTCGCTGCCCATATTATTGCATAGTGCAGAAAATACACAAGTTCAGGGGCTTTCCTTTAACAACTGTAGTGTAGTGTCCACAGCGTCTTTCAAGCTGTCAGGCATTCCTTAGGCAGCAAGAGCCTCTCGGTGGATGCTGCAGTGTACCCAAGTAGTGTCGGGAGCAACTGCTTGCACGCGTGTTACCACTCCACTATGTCTCCGTGTCATAACTTTTGCCTCATCAGTGCAGATACCAAAACACCTTGACTGCCAAAGTCTATTTGATGTCACAAAGCTGTCCTGTACTTGAAAATATCCTCTCCTGTTGTCCTGGGTGGCAGAAGATGATGTCTTCCTTAATTGACCTCCCCCCATAAACATAAAGGACATATACCAGGAGCTGTGCCAGGCCCGCCACATCTGTTGACTCATCCAACTGTAACACATAGAATTCACTGGCTTGTATGCAAAGCAGTAATTGTTTCAAAACATCTCCTGCCATGTCACTGATGCGTTGTGAAACAGTGTTGTTTGAAGGCATTGTCTGTATAGTTTTTGGGGCCTTTTCCCCCAGCATTGTCCCAGCCATATCTGCGGCAGCAGGAAGAATTAAGTCCTCCACAATAGTATGGGCTTGTCCAAGCCACTCTGTAGCTCACCATATAAGACGCTTCTAGCTCCTTCTTATTAATGGTATCTGTTGCTTTTATACATGTCTTACTACTCGAAAGTCGTCTAAATTCTCACTCAAAAACTCCCTTGGCTTATTTTTCAAATTGCCATGTTTTGTTTCTAAATGTCTTCGCAAGAGTGAAGGTTTCATAGAGTTGTGAGATACTTTTGCACATATAACACACTGTGGCTGAGGAAAGGCACTACTCCCAAAATATGTGAACCCCAAATCAATGTAGTTCTTATCATAGTTACGCCTCTTCGATGGTCCAACGTCCCTGTCTGTTGTAAGGTATTTTCCCGGGTAAGGGGGCAGTAGCTCTTCGGCTGCATCAGATCCAACTGTCAGTGTCCATGCTAGCTGGACTAACAACAAATGTAGAATTGCTGATGCTAGCATTGGATGTGCTCGTGGAAGCAGAACAACTTGTGTCGTCGACAGATGCGGGTGTAGTACTGCTGGTAGTAGCAGTACTACCAGTAGAGGTGATATGTGTCTCTATGGACGCGGGCCTTACTTTTTTTAACCATTTATTCCTTTTGCTGAAATAATTGATGAGCAGCTGCTACTTTTGGCTTCATACAGACCATTAGTGGAATTCAAATTGTATTAGTCACATGCGCCAAATACAACAGTACAGTGAAATGCTTACTTACGAGCCCCTAACCAACAATGCAGTTTTAAAAGACAGATAGGAATAAGAAATAAAAGGAACAAGTTAATTAAAAAGCAACAGTAAAATAACAATAGCGAGACTATATACAGGGGGGTACCGGTAAAGGATCAATGTGCGGTGGCACCGGTTAGTTGAGGTAATATGTACATGAAGGTAGAGTCATTAAAGTGATGATGCATAGATGATAACAACAGGGGGGGCAATGCAAATAGTCTGGGTAGCTATTTGATTAGGTGTTCAGGAGTCTTATGGCTTGGGGGTAGAAGCTGTTTAGAAGTCTCTTGGACCTAGACTTGGCGCTCCGGTACCTCTTGCCATGCGGTAGCAGAGAGAACAGTCTATGACTAGGGTGGTGGAGTCTTTGACAAATTTTAGGGCCTGACACCGCCTGGTATAGAGGTCCTGGATGGCATGGAGCTTGGCCCTAGTGATGTACTGGGCCGTTCGCACTACCCTCTGTAGTGCCTTGCGGTCAGAGGTCGAGCAGTTGCCATACCAGGCAGCTCTCGAAGGTGCAGCTGTAGAACTTTTTGAGGATCTGAGGACACATGCCAAATATTTTCAGTCTACTGAGGGGGAATAGGTTTTGTCGTGCCCTCTTCATGACTGTTTTGGTGTGCTTGGACCATGTTTGTTGGTGATGTGGACACCAAGGAACTTGAAGCTCTCAACCTGCTCCACTGCAGCCCCTTCATTGAGAATGGGGGTGTGCTCGGTCCTCTTTCCAGTAGTCCACAATCATCTCCTTTTTCTTGATCACGTTGAGGGAGCGGTTGTTGTCCTGGCACCACATCACCACTCTGACCTCCTCCCTATAGGCCGTCTCGTCGTTGTCGTTGATCAGGCCTACGACTGTTGTGTCATCTGCAAAATTAATGATGGTGTTGGAGTTGTGCCTGGCCATGCATTCCCGAGAAAACGGGGAGTACAGGAGGGGACTGATCCGTGTGGCGGATGTGTTGTTACCTACACTTACCACCTGGGGGCAGCCTGTCAGGAAGTCCAGGGCTCAGTTGCAGAGGGAGGTGTTTAGTCCCAGGGTCCTTAGCTTATTGATGAGCTTTGAGAGCACTATGGTGTTGAATGCTGAGCTGTCGTCAATGAATAGCATTCTCACATAGGTGTTCCTTTTGACCAGGTGGGAATGGGCCGTGTGGAGTGCAATAGAGATTGCATCATCTGTCGATCTGTTGTGGCTGTATGCAAATTGGAGTGGGTCTAGGGTTTCTGGGACAATGGTGTTGATGTGAGCCATGACCAGCCTTTCAAAACACTTCATGCCTGCAGACGTGAGTGCTACGGGTCGGTAGTCATTTAGGCAGGTTACCTTTGTGTTCTTGGACACAGGCACTATGATGGTCTGCTTAAAACATGTTGGTATTACAGACTTTTTTTTTTTGCCTCTAAACAGTTCAGCTTGTCCGGTAGACTCGTGTCACTGGGCAGCTCTCAGCTGTGCTTCCCTTTGTAGTCTGTAATGGTTTGCAAGTCCTGCCACATCTGAAGAGTGTCAGAACCGGTGTAGTACGATTCGATCTTAGTCCTGTATTGATGCTTTGCCTGTTTGATGGTTCGTCGGAGGGCATAGTGGGATGTCTTATAAGCTTGCGGGATAGAGTCCCGCTCCTTGAAAGCGGCAGCTCTAGCCTTTAGCTCAGTGCGGATGTTGCCTGTAATCCATGGCTTCTGGTTGGGGTATACGGTCACTGTGGGGACGACGTCATCGATGCACTTTTTGATGAAGCCAAAGACTGATGTGGTGTTCTCCTCAATGCCATCGGATGAATCCCGGAACATATTCCAGTCTGCTAGTAAAACAGTCCTGTAGTTTAGCATCTGCTTCGTCTGACCACTTTTTTATTGATCTCGTCACTGGTGCTTCCTGCTTTAATTTTTGCTTGGAAGCAGGAATCAGGGGGATAGAATTATGGTCAGATTTGCCAAATGGAGGGCGATAGAAATTTGCTAATAGAAATTTGGTAAAATGGATATGTTTCCCTGCATTAAAGTCCCCGGCTATTAGGAGCCGCCTCTGGGTGAGTGTTTTCTTGTTTGCTTATGGCGTATTACAGCTCATTCAATGCGTTCTTAGTGCCAGCCTCTGACTGTGATGGTATGTAAACGGCTACGGAAATCGGTAATTTTGGAAACTGATTTGGCCAATTTAAAAAAATATATATATTATTATATATTTTTTTACACCTTTATTTAACTAGACAAGTCAGTTAAGAACACATTCTTATTTTCAATGATGGCCTAGGAACGGTGGGTTAACTGACTTGTTCAGGGGCAGAACGACAGATTTTTACCTTGTCAGGTCGGGGATACATTTTTGCAACCTTCCGGTTACTAGTCCAACGCGCTATCCACCTGCCTTACATTGCACTCTACGAGGAGCCTGCGTGGCAGGCTGACTACCTGTTACGCGAGGGCAGCAAGAAGCCATGGTAAGTTGCTAGCTAGCATTAAACTTATAAAAAACAATCAATCTTCACATAATCAGTAGTTAACTACACATGGTTGATGATATTACTAGTTTATCTAGTGTTTCCTGCGTTGCATATAATCGATGCGGTGCCTGTTAATTTCTCATCGAATCACAGCCTACTTTGCCAAACGGGTGATGATTTAGCACTGTCATTGCACCAAACCTAACCATAAATATCAATGCCTTTCTTTAAAAACAATTATCAAGTATATATTTTGAAACCTGCATATTTAGTTAATATTGCCTGCTAACATGAATTTCTTATAATTAGGGAAATTGTGTCACTTCTCTTGCATTCCGTGCAAGTAGTCAGGGTATATGCAGCAGTTTGGGCCGCCTGGCTCGTTGCGAACTGGGTGAAGTCCAATTTTTCCTAACAAAGGCCATAATTAATTTGCCAGAATTGTACATAATTATGACATAACATTGAAGGTTGTACAATGTAACAGCAATATTTAGACTTAGGGATGCCACCCGTTAGATAAAATATGGAACGGTTCCGTATTTCACTGAAAGAATAAACGTTTTGTTTTCGAAATGATAGTTTCCGGATTCGACCATATTAATGACCAAAGGCTCGTATTTCTGTGTGTTATTATGTCATAATTAAGTCTATGATTTGATATTTGATAGAGCACTCTGACTGAGCGATGGTAGGCAGCATCAGGCTCGTACGCATTCATTTAAACAGCACTTTCGTGCGTTTTGCCAGCAGCTCTTCACAATGCTTCAAGCATTGAGCTGTTTATGACTTCAAGCCTATCAACTCCCGAGATTAGGCTGGTGTAACCGATGTGAAATGGCTAGCTAGTTAGCGGGGTGCGCGCTGATAGCGTTTCAATCGGTGACGTCACTCGCTCTATATGCAAATATGCAGAATTCCATTCAGGTGTATTTTATGGCTTTTGGCAAATGCTTTCTAATGATCTAAAGTCCCTCTGTTGATATACTGCCTGCAAACACACAGTCCAGTTCAAAGTCAAGGATGGAAGGTCCATGTATAAAATGTCTTATTTGGATATAACTTAGGCCTCTAATGGTACATGGGTCTGTGTAAAGTCTGGTCCTAGACAAGCCTGAGATGTCTTATTTCCTGCAGTGTCTATTTGTTGTCCAGTTGCACAGACATTTTCCCACTCATAGATTTTTCACAAATGCCTTACTCAGGGTTTCCCAAACTCTGTGCACATTTTAGTTTTTTGCCCTAGCACTACATGGCTGATTCAAATAATCAACTAATCATCAAGCTTTGGTAATTTGAATCAGCTGTGTAGTGCCAAATATCTAAATGTGCAGCTTTTGGGGTACTGAGGTCCTAGTTTGGTAAACTGTGCTCTATTTCATTCCCAAACATTCCTATGAAAGTATAAAAATGTGAAGTGCTCACTTGTTAGAAAAAAAGGTGTCATTCTTCCTGGGTGTGTGAACAGATTTGAATAAGATTTTATGTTGTTAAAATGCTGTCAGTTCCACTTTAAATAAAAAATTCAAAAACGACTAATATATAAACTCAGCAGAAAAAGAAACGTCCTCACTGTCAACTGCGTTTATTTTCAACGAACTTAACATGTGTAAATATTTGTATGACCATTACAAGATTCAACAACTGAGACATAAACTGAACAACTTCCACAGACATGTGACTAACAGAAATTAAATAATGTGTCCCTGAACAAAGGGCGGTCAAAATCAAAAGCAACTGTCAGTATCTGGTGTGGCCACCAGCTGCATTAAGTACTGCAGTGCATGTCCTCCTCATGGACTGCACCAAATTAGCCAGTTCTTGCTGTGAGATGTTACCCCACTCTTCCACCAAGGCACCTGCAAGTTCCCGGAGATTTCTGGGGGGAATGGCCCTAGCCCTCACCCTCCAATATAACAGGTCTCAAGTGTGCTCAATGGGATTGAGATCCAGGCTCTTCGCTGGCCATGGCGGAACTCTGACATTCCTGTCTTGCAGGAAATCACGCACAAAACTAGCAGTATGGCTGGTGGCATTGTCATACTGGAGGGTCATGTCAGGATTAGCCTGCAGGAAGGGTACCACATGAGGGAGGAGGATGTCTTCCCTGTAACGCATAGCGTTGAGATTGCCTGCAATGACAACGAGCTCAGTCCGATGATGCTGTGACACACCGCCCCAGACCATGACGGACCCTCCACCTCCAAATCAATCATGCTCCAGAGTACAGGCCTCGGTGTAACGCTCATTCCTTCGATGATAAATGTGAATCCGACCGTGAATCCTGGTGGGACAAAACTGCGACTCGTCAGTGTCGCACTTTTTGCCAGTCCTGTCTGGTCCAGCGACGGTGCCTTACAACAGGCCTACAAGCCCCAGGTCTCTCAGCTCTCTCAGCACTGATGGAGGGATTGTGTGTTCCTGGTGTAACTCGGCAGTTGTTGTTGCCATGTTTGGTTGTACCGATCCTGTGCCTGGTGAGGACCTGCCTTACAAGCCCAAGGTCCAACCTCTCTCAGCACTGATGGAGGGATTGTGATGAAGTTGTTGTTGCCATGTTCGGTTGTACCGATCCTGTGCAGTTGTTGTTACACGTGGTTTTCCACTGCGAGGACGATCAGCTGTCCGTCCTGTCTCCCTGTAGCTCTGTCTTAGGCGTCTCAGTACAGACATGGCAATTTATTGACCTGGCCACATCTCCAGTCCTCCTTGCAGCATGCCTAAGGCACGGTCACACAGATGAGCAGGGACCCTGGGCATCTTTCTTTTGGTGTTTTTCAGAGTCCCGGGCCTCTTTAGTGTCCTAAGTTTTCATAACTGTGGCCTTAATTGCCTACCGTCTGTAAGCTGTTAGTGTCTTAATGACCATTCCACATTCATTGTTCTTTTATTTCTTTTATTTTACCATTATTTAACTAGGCAAGTCAGTTAAGAACAAATTCTTATTTTCAATAACCCACTGTTCCTAGGCCGTCAACTTGCCTGTTCAGGGGCAGAACGACAGATTTGTACCTTGTCAGCTCAGGGGTTTGAACTTGCAACCTTCCGGTTACTAGACCAACGCTTTAACCACTAGGCTACCCTGCCGCCCCAATGTTTATGGGTCATTGAAGAAGCATGGGAAATAGTGTTTAAACCCTTTACAATGAAGATCTGTGAAGTTAATTAGTAAAAATCCAAATATCGTTGAAAGACAGGGTCCTGAAAAAGGATGTTTCTTTTTTTGCTGAGTTATATATAATTCATTTCAACGTCAAAAATGGATGTACCAATCTCAGATTGTGTCTTTAAATATTTTTTTGTTTGCACACTGCTTTCTGACCCTTGACATCAAAATATTTATATTTGTGTTTATTGTACAGGAAAACTGAAAGATGGTATTGCTATTTGTGTTCTGCAGCTTTCTTCAGAGAGACCCTCATCAGCCCCTCATAACCATGACAAAGAAGAATTTGATGAAGATATTTCTTGGTTTGACTCTGTTCACCATGGGATATATCATTTTTATTACTCAGAAATGGTCTGTAGAGCAATTGTTTAGGAGGAAGGACTGGGCAATGGACACCTGCTTTCCAAATTTGAGCACTGACCCCTTCATCCCGATCCAAGGGTCCAAAACATTTGTGCTGAATGCTTTCTTTGAGCACCGGACCCATAACATGAGCCTTCGTCTCATCTCCATCGTGTGGCGACCAGAAAAGACCATCCATCACTGCTTACTATGCTGCCAAGACCGTCTGTTCACCTCTTTGGCCAAGCGGACTATCCACAATTCCCACTTCGGGTTCCCTTACGGCACAGGGGACTTCCTGTGTGACATCCCGGAGGACTGTGAGCCCACACACGCTGGCTTGGTGTCTGAGGACTTTGATCCTGAGCACGTCACCTTTGTCCCAATCTTGAACAGGGTACCAAGGGAGTCCAGCTTTCCTGTCAACTTCACTGTGTGCCTCTCTACCATGTTCGGGGGGTACAACAACGTGCTGCAGTTTGTGCAGGCCATGGAGATGTATCGCCTGCTGGGGGCCCAGAGGGTGGTGGTCTATAAGACCAACTGCAGCCGTGACATGGAGGAGGTACTGCATTACTATAAAGACGAAGTTGGTCTGGTGGAAGTATTTCCCTGGCCAATTGACACCCACATCAAGGTGTCCTCCAGCTGGCTTGCCACCAAGTCACCCGGTGACCTGCACTACTATGGCCAGATCCCTGCGCTCAATGACTGTCTGTACAGGAACATGTACCAGACTAAGTATCTCCTCCTCCATGACCCTGATGAGATCATCCTCCCTGTGGACAACAACACCTGGGGGGAGCTCCTGAGTACTCTGGAGATCAAATACGGCAACAAGGCCAACTTCTACTTTGAAAACAATGTTTTCCCAATCGAGAAGACTGACGAAAGCAGCAGATTCAACTTGTCAGAGTGGGCCACCATTCCTGGCATTAACTTCCTTCTGCATGTCCTGCGAGAACCCATTCTCAAATCCCACTACAAAACGGGGAAGCTGATCATCAACCCCAGGACTGTGTTTGAGATCTCAGTGCATGGCGTGAAGAGGCAGAACAGCCGGACAGTAGAAGTGTCTTCCCATCTCGGCAGGCTATATCATATCCGCCGGCGGAAGAACGGCAAGCTGAAAAGCAGAGACTTTGTCAGGGATGAGGGACTGTTGAGGTTCGCCCCACAAATGATCAGAAAGGTAGTACACTCCCTCAGAAAAATGAACCTGCCCTCCCAGAAACAGTAAACGCTCTCGTCTAGTGTCTCTACATCTAATCATGGGTTCTCTTCAATTCTTCATTTAGTTGTTTAAAGCTGATTCATTGCATGATATTTGATTGCTAAATAGCCCAAACCTCACTGTGCAACGTGACTGGCAGCAATTAGACTTTTCTTAAGATATCCCATTCACCATAGACCAAAGTACCGTCATTGGTTGTGCCTCTTATCAGGAAATAAAGATAATGCTGTTGTGAGAAAAGGAAAATTGTCTAATCCAGTCATGAATCTGCACAATAGAGATTTACCGACGCCACATTCGTCAGAGGTAGCTGAATTATTTGATGTTGTTGAATGGAAAATGTTCAGACACCTGCTGTGACTTACCTTACTCAACATTTTTGAAGTGATGCTTAGTCTGACTTGATGATAAACTCGTATGTACTGCAAAAAATGAAATCCTAGGAAGTAAATAAATCTTGCATTAAGGCAATAAATCAAATCTCCCCCCCCCCCCCCCAATAAGATACTGTAAGTCATTTTACCAAGCACTGTATGTGTTAGATTATTCAGCTTGTTTTAAGAAAATTGGTCTTGAGTTGTCTAATTTAGATATTAGATCTAATTCTAGGTACTTTATGTGTAACTAGCACAGCTAGGCAATCAACAAGTTATCATGTAATGTCATCAATTTTGATGATATTTAAATCAGGATTGTTTCTCTTGTTTTTTAAGAACCAGACCCAAAGAAATCCCTCACTTTTGCTTGCAGATATTGCATATTATTCACCTCTGACATTGGTCCCAACTCCCGCTCATTGAAAAAAAATAGGGTATTGTGACCCGTCTAGCATTCTGACAACATTCAAACATTTGATTATGTTTTATCAAAGACTTTCATACATTTCTGAAATTCAGCATTGAGGACTGTCATATACATACAGTGCATTGGGAAAGTATTCAGACCCCTTCACTTTTTTCCACATTTTATGTTACAGCCTTATTCTAAAATTGATTAAATCGTTTTCTTCCCTTTATCAATCAACACAGAATACCCCATAATGACAAAGCAAAAACATTTTTTTTTTTTGTCCTGTTGGAAGGTAAACCTTCGCCCCAGTCTGGGGTCCTGAGCAGGTTTTCATGAAGGATCTCTTTGGTACAATTCCCCAGATTAGTGCCTCGACACAAGCCTGTCTCGGAGTGCTACGGACAATTCCTTCGACCTCATGGCTTGGTTTTTGCTCTGACATGCACTGTCAACTGTGGGACATTTATATAGACAGGTGTGGGCCTTTCCAAATAATTTACCACAGGTGGACTCCAATCAAGTTGTGGAAACATCTCAAGGATGATAAATGGAAACAGGATGCACATGAGCTCAATTTCGAGTCTCATAGCAAAGGGTCTGAATACTTATGTAATACTTTTGTTCTTTATTTATAAACAAATATATATTCTAAAAACCTGTTTTCACTTTGTCATAATAGGATATTGTATGTAAAAAAATATATAATTTTAGTCATTTTAGAAAGTCTGTAACGTAACAAAATGTGGAAAAAGTGAAGGGGTCTGAATACTTTCCGAATGCACCGTATTTTAACCATTGGAACCAATAATTTAATCTGAGATGGAACATGAATCAAATAATGTTGCTTTGATGTAATATTGTTTTCAGGGAAAAGCTTTTTCACATACTTCAAATACTGCTCAATAAGACATTTCAAATCTGATACAGTTTGAGTAATAACAGGATAATATGAACCATCTCAATCAATGTCAAAGTACATTCACATTGTCTACATTTGTTAAACTCCACCCCCTCTTTAAATCCCACAGCTCATGTTGGGCTAAAGTGTCTCAGCGGAGAGAAACCAATGCACAATATATTTCTCTCTCCCCATTGGAAGTTTGAATTTGAACTCCATTGTACAATATAACCAGGTCCTCTTGATGTCTTTCAATATCGCGTCAACCCCACACTGAGAAAGGTCACGTGATGTTGCTATAGCAACAAGTTGGATAGCAGACAGCTTGGATCTTTATTTATGGTTGATATTTCCCAACATAATAAACCATAAGTAATTTGTTCTTTGGGGCATGGGAGCATAAAGGATTACACAATTAAATTTGGTCTGTGTATATAAAATCTGTAAAGCAGTGGGTTTCATGAAAACAATGGATGTGATCTTAAAAGGTCCCCATCTACAATGTCATTTAAGAGTCCATATGTGCATTTCTGAGGTCCATCTTCAATCTTGGCTAGTATTTTCGGGTGACACTAACTGTGCCAAACTTTTCACTAAAGATATGTAATGAAAGGATATGTCTTTGATGGTAAGGCTTTGATGAAAGTACCTTTCACCCTGCATGTCTTTTGCCCAGTCTTAGCTTCTCCTTTGATATCAGGGATTTCTTACTGGGTCTAGAACATTTCATAAGGAGTAAAGCTATATGGCAAGTTGCTCATCAGGATCATGAGGTAGGATTTCAGTTTACACTAGCCAGTACACGTAATATTGGTGTAAATGTTTGCAGCTCTTAATTTGATATTTTTCAAATTGCGAACAAAGTAGAAATGGGCATTTATTGCCTAGAAAGCGATGTCTATCTGATGCATGTGTTTAAAGGAACAAGATTCAGATCAGCTAAATTTGAGACCTTGTGCACAAGGCAGGCACCTCCAGTACCAGATCCTGTGACCCCAGCACTCTCCGGTCCAGTAATCCCAGCACCTACAGAACTAATGGCAGTGACCCCAGTAGTCCCTGATCCAGTAACCCAAATACCTTCACCAGAGCAAATGGCTGGAACCCCAGTGTCTCCAAGCCCAGGTTCTGTTTTGCATCCAGGCTCAGTGATCACGAAAGGAGTCCCTACAAAATCATGAAGTTACCCAGCACATACAGTGGGGCAAAAAAGTATTTAGTCAGCCACCAATTGTGCAAGTTCTTCCACTTAAAAAGATAAGAGAGGCCTGTAATTTTCATCATAGGTACACTTCAACTATGCTCCCAGGCAGACTAAATCACATTGTAGGATTTTTTATGAATTCATTTGCAAATTATGGTGGAAAATAAGTATTTGGTCACCTACAAACAAGCAAGATTTCTGGCTCTCACAGACCTGTAACTTCTTCTTTTAAGAGGCTCATCTGTCCTCCACTCGTTACCTGTATTAATGGCACCTGTTTGAACTTGTTATCAGTATAAAAGACACCTGTCCACAACCTCAAACAGTCACACTCCAAACTCCACTATGGCCAAGACCAAAGAGCTGTCAAAGGACACCAGAAACAAAATTGTAGACCTGCACCAGGCTGGGAAGACTGAATCTGCAATAGGTAAGCAGCTTGGTTTGAAGAAATCCACTGTGGGAGCAATTATTAGGAAATGGAAGACATACAAGACCACTGATAATCTCCCTCGATCTGGGGCTCCACGCAAGATCTCACCCCGGGGGGTCAAAATGATCACAAGAACGGTGGGCAAAAATGCCAGAACCACACGGGGGGACCTAGTGAATGACCTGCAGAGAGCTGGGACCAAAGTAACAAAGCCTACCATCAGTAACACACTACGCCGCCAGGGACTCAAATCCTGCAGTGCCAGACGTGTCCCCCTGCTTAAGCCAGTACATGTCCAGGCCCGTCTGAAGTTTGCTAGAGAGCATTTGGATGATCCAGAAGAAGATTGGGAGAATGTCATATGGTCAGATGAAACCAAAATAGAACATTTTGGTAAAAACTCAACTCGTCGTGTTCGGAGGACAAAGAATGCTGAGTTGCATCCTAAGAACACCATACCTACTGTGAAGCATGGGGGTGGAAACATCATGCCAGGACGACTGATCCGTGTAAATAAAAGAATGAATGGGGCCATGTATCGTGAAATTGAGTGAAAACCTTCCATCAGCAAGGGCATTGAAGATGAAACGTGGCTGGGTCTTTTAGCATGACAATGATCCCAAACACACCGCCCGGGCAATGATGGAGTGGCTTCATAAGAAGCATTTCAAGGTCCTGGAGTGGCCTAGCCAGTCTCCAGATCTCAACCCCATAGAAAATCTTTGGAGGGAGTTGAAAGTCCGTGTTGCCCAGCAACAGCCCCCAAACATCACTGCTCTAGAGGAGATCTGCATGGAGGAATGGGCCAAAATACCAGCAACAGTGTGTGGAAACCTTGTGAAGACTTACAGAAAACGTTTGACCTCTGTCATTGCCAACAAAGGGTATATAACAAAGTATTGTGAAACTTTTGTTATTGTCCAAATACTTATTTTCCACCATCATTTGCAAATAAATTCATTAAAAATCCTACAATGTGATTTTCTGGATTTTGTTTTCTCATTTTGTCTGTCATAGTTGAAGTGTACCTATGATGAAAATTACAGGCCTCATCTTTTTAAGTGGGAGAACTTGCACAATTGGTGGCTGACTAAATACTTTTTTGCCCCACTGTAATATGTCATCTTCACAGAAAGCGAGTTAGAACAAGCCAGAATATATTATTTTAAAAAGCAGCTCGTTGGGCAAGAGCAAGATTACACACTCTCAAAAGAACTTCGCTGTCGACTACTCCATAACACGATGACCAACATGAGATCCATAATGCGAGCCACAATGGATGACTTAAAGTATCCATTGAAGCGTGAAGTAAATTCTATGGCCAAACGACTGGTAGAATATTACCATATGCTGCGGGACAATTCGGTGCATTATAAATATGAATGGGTGAGTGGTCATCTTGTTCACTTCCTTTTAGTCTAACCATTGTGGCTTTTGCTATTCAGTAATTAACAGCGGTAATCTCTGCATTGTTGTGTCATGTTTAAAGGGATACTTTGGAATTTTGGCAATGAGGCCCTTTATCTACTTCCCCTGAGTTAGATTAACTATTGGATACCATTATATTATCCACAAGTTCATTTGACTCTGGGGAAGTAGATTAAGGGCCTCATTGCCAAAATCCCAAAGTATCCCTTTAAAGGGAGACATTACATATGTGTCCTAACAGGAAACTGTCTCCAGACTACTGATGAAGAGATTACAGAATGTGCGGACCCCTCAAAAGACCAAGGGCAGAAAGCACAAGGATGCTGCACTTGGAAAGAAGATCAAGGGCCATACACCTGAATGGGAGAAGAGAAGGCGCCTTGAGTTTGGATCTGGACCGAACGACAGCATCCGTGATGTATTAACTGATGACTCACTGCAGTTCTAGTGGCTCCACGGTGTTTCTTGACAAGTCCCAATTTAGATCCAGCACCCCAGAGAGTGAAGAGCAGGTTGATGGTAATGAAGCATGTAAGTAGGCTTTATACTCTGTTTACAAACAACACACAACACAAAAAACTCAAACATTAACTTACACTGTCACTGTTTTGGCATATGCCCTGTCCACTAATTTAAAAATAGTTCAAACTCGCATTTTCTGGCGGAATGCTAAATCTGATTGCTGTGATTGCTGTGCTCTCAGCACCAGGGTTTTAGGGCTTATTTCCAAACTAGTCCCTAGACCCTACCACTTCAATTCAATCAAATGTATTTCTAAAGCCCTTTTTACATCAGTCAATGTCACAAAGTGCTATACAGATGCAATGCAGATCTAGAAGCACGGTGGCTAGGAAAAACTGTCTAGGAAGGTAGGATCCTAGGAAGAAACCTAGAGAGGAACCAGGCTCTGAGGGGTGGCCAGTCCTCTTCTGGCTGTGCCCGGGTGGAGATGGTACATGGCCATTAAGGCCAGATTATTCTTCAAGATGTTCAGTGCATAGATGACCAGCATGGTCATTCAGAGGTCGGGACAGCAGGTGCAGTAGAGAGTCAAAAACAGCAGGTCCAGGACAAAGTAGCATGTCCAGTGAACAGTTCAGGGTTCCATAGCCGCTGGCAGAGCAGTTGAGACTGGAGCAGCAGCATGACCAGGTAGACTGGGGACAGCCAGGAGTCATCAGGCCAGGTAGTCCTGATGACTGAGAATTAAAGGGAGCGTACTTAAATTCACACAGGACGGGATAAGACAGGAGAATTACACCAGATTTAACAGACTGGCCCTAGCCCCAGCCCCTTGCACATAGACTATTACAGCATAGATACTGGAGGCTGAGACTTGGGGGGAGGGGGGGCACTGTTGCCCCGTCCGACGATACCCCCGGACAGGGCCAACCAGGCTGGATATAATCCCACACACTTTGCCAAAGCACAGCCCCCACACCACTAGAGGGATATCAACAGACCACCAATTTCACCTCATTTAACAAAGTAAATTCATCAGGCTTGAGCCATGTTTCAGTCAGGCCAATCACATCAAGATTATGGTCAGTGATTAGTTCGACTATGACTGCCTTGGGAAGTGAGGGATCTAACATTAAGTAGCCCTATTTTGAGATGTGAGATCACAACCTCTTTCAATAATGACAGGACTGGAGGAGATCTTTATTCCAATGAGACTGCTAAAGCAAATACCGCCATGTTTTGCTCAAGCTAGATCGAGGCACAGACACAGGGATAGCTGTGGGGATAGCTGAGCTGAGTACACTGACTGTGCTAGTGGCAGACTCCGCTAAGCTGCACCCTATCTCATTGTGGAGCTAGAGGATTGAGAGCACCCCTCCAGCTAGGATGGAGTCCGTCACTCCTCAGCAGGCCAGGCTTGGTCCTGTTTGTGGGTGAGTTCCAGAAAGAGGGACAATTATCTCCAAATTCTGTCTTTTTGGAGTGGCAGAAAACCATTTTCAACCAGCAATTGAGTTGAGACTTGGCTTTTGAGCTCTTCACTGGGAGGGGCCAGAGATAATTATTCGATGCCGACACATTGTTCTATTTGATTTACACACTGAAGCTATATTGCGTGACCTCTGACTGTATGTTATACGAGGGGAAAAATAAAAATATAAAAC